>NC_084908.1:12906138-13181188 GCF_949316345.1 Pungitius pungitius | reverse complement strand
GAAAGCTTGTCTGCAGCCCTGTCTGTTGCAGGTCATGCAAGCTCCGCAGGCTGCCTTGCTCTCCCTCCCATGGTCCTCACAGATATAACAGGTCTGGTGGACAGAATAGGAGGGGGGGGAGACATATCAGTAATTAGTATTATTAACATGCCCCTGTAGATAAAAGCCCTTGCCATAAAAAAAGTGAATGTGGAAAGACGGGTAACCCTCATTCATTCATATTATTTGGCAATTGAAGACAATTTAATTACTTTGAGTCCAGCTGCAGCTATACTGTAAAAGAGTAGGAGGTTTTGTCAAGACAACAGATGGAGCTTTCAAGCAGAACAGTGCTTTCCACTTTGTATGGCAAAACTGTTAACCACATGTTTGGGAATGTTGAATGAAAAAACCCAGCTGACACTGAAGAGCATGGTAGTGCATTTGTTTTCAAAAGAGAGCTTATTACTTTGAGGTTTTTCTATCAGGAGGCTGCTAAAACACTTCCTTCTAGAATTGGTGTAAATTGGTTTCATGGGAACCCTTGCAGCAAAATAAGAAACAATTACATCCTATCAAATACAGTAGCCGAGATAAAAGAAAACACATATTAGAGCTTCACGCAGTCCTTGCCTCCAGCATGACGGCTGCATCAGTTTCCACCGACACATGTCCCCAAAATACTAAGCAAACACACATAATCACACAAAAGCAGACTAACACATGAACGCACACACACAGGGCTTTTGTACTTCTTTCGCAGCCTCTCCCTAGTGAGCGGGGCGGACTGCTGGTGGGGGGCAGAAGAGGCCTAGCAACAGGTGCAGGACAAAGGAACAGCGGGCTCTTTTACCTTTTTGCTCCAGCCCTCTCTCCATTTTGCCTTTTCTCTTCCCATTTCCTCCGTATTCCTCCACTCCACACACCAAGTCTACTTTCTGTTCTCCGATGTGGTGAAAGGCCACAGACATAACTTCACCAAGCGCGTAAAAGGAAGATCGGCGTCTCAAGTTTTCCCTGTCCCACTGTAACGCTGTCTAGGAATGCAGGCTGCAAAATCAGGATGAATGGCTCCGACAGGGAAGGCTGCATGCAATTTACTGTAGCCAACACAGTAATACGAGACCAGGAACTCAAGCACTCACATGTGTACATTTATATGCAGGCACACAGACTAACTCACATGACCTAGACACAGCACGTAAGCCACTGACTCGCGAGTACATCCGTCAAATATTTTTTTCTTTGTAGTGGGCACTGTTCTGAAAATGCTTGCTGGGCAGACGCGGCGCTGACTACTTCTGCTAAAACAGTCTGCCAGAAACTAGACAGAGAAGTTAAAAAAACTGAAGGCACGAATCGATAAAGTTACAGAACAGCAATGTATCTTGTGGGTATAATGGTCTTAAACCGTTGGCTTTAAAAAGCAAAATAAATAAACTATTAGCAGAATACTTCTGAATATCCAAACACGACTGTTTAAATGATTTTTACCACAGTTGGTATTACTCGGCATGTTAGGACTGAGCTCTATTTTCTGTCAGTATACCCATTGCTCATTTATTCTACCTAATCATTACATGCTAGGACTTAGTACCTAGTATACTATTCCTTGTCAGATACTATTCATTAATGATGCTGTGACATACTTAACCAATACTTTTTAAATATTCAATTATATCTATATATATATATATATATATAGAACGTAACAACCTAAAGTGACACCTTCAACAGATAACCAAGATGAAATGCTCAATATAGTGCATCAACTTCAGGAAGTTCTATTTCAGGAAGGCAGCAGTGCCTTTGCATGATATTTGACTAAGATAATCTCTCCGGGGAAATTCAGTTGATTGCAAGGTGTATTTTAGGGCTGTACTCAATCGTTGAAAGCGTCCGGCTTTTATCTAGAAGTATTCTCGTACAATACGTCTTTGTTGCCGTTTGGCCCCTCAAAACCATTTTCACTACGGTTCACTAAATCACTTATCGCACACAAAGGTAAACACTGGCCTGTATTAGCAGGGCAGTGTAGCAGCAAACAGCACCAGCAAAAACAACAAAATCGTTGGTGCCCTGGTGTCATTCGTTACGAATCGTTACATGTACTTTGGGATGAACCATTTGATGTACTTGTTTGTAGTTCTCTTGAACAGTCTTATCTATTTTCAGGAGTTCCAGTAGTTTAGATGATTACGTTTTGTGGCAACTATGGCTGAAAGAAAATAGCTCCTACATGAACTGGTTCACAGTCCGTGGATCATCTCCAGTAATTGAATAATGATTCCTGGAAAGAGACACTGATGTTGACTTTTTCTAATGTATTATTTTGTGCCATCCGGTCCCATTTTCGGCGACAGCTCAGAAACATCCCTTTGGTCAATACCTCCAAGGAATGAGAAAGAAAACATATTCATGATTTTGAGGTCCCCTTTGAAAGATGGAAAAATCGCCCACATTTCCCAGAATGACTTTAAAACACCTCCAGAGAAGGGGCGTGGGACCTGGCCACATTCCGCAGGGGGTTTGTACGCCGCGTGTAGGTGGAGAGGCGGCGATGCGGTGGAGCGACCCATTTTTTACTCGGTTCACAGGGGAAAGAAGAGTTGTGCTGTTTCCCAGACGACTAAAGCTGTGTTTGTTGTAGCTGCTGTCGCTGTTACAGAAACTTCTAAGGCTTTCTTCTTTTATGATGGATTTCTCTCTGTGGGATTTGTGACACTGAAGAAAAAAAAACAGAAAGGCACTGCTCTGTTTGGTCTGACACCACAGCTGAAAACATCTGGGCTTGGATTTGTTACTACAATCCTTGCTCTCAGTATGCAACGCTCTTACATGGGGCTTGGGCCCCTCAACAAGTACAAGCGCCAATACAATACCCACGTGTGACTTTACGTTTTCCAAAACCTTACTTTATAAAGTTTATAAAGTTACACATAAAAATCCCCAAAAACATCTGAATGAAAACAGGTGCAGCAAGTTTGAATCGGAACAAACATTTAGTGCAGTTTTGATTGCTTGGTTGGAAATGATAGATGTCATAGATGTTTTTTGCAGATGCTCCAGCGGGTGAAAAACCTGATTACATGTGGATGCCAGAAGCTGTTCTGAATATCCTTAACATGAGTTTCAAAACAAGACACCAGACCCCAATGAAGTCCTGCTCACTAAAACTGTTCACTTCGCAATGAGATTACTGTTTTTATTCAGTCAACTGTGTGCGCGTGTGTGTGTGCGTGTGTTTGTCAGTACCTTGATGTATCGGTCATGGGGCACGTACTGCAGGATGATGGGCTCCATAGTGAGGACGTTGGCAAACTGAACCTCAGGGATGTAGAGGGCGCACACAACGTGTGCCCAGCCTGACGGAGAGATTGGCAATGGTTCAACCGCAATGAGGTCTCTTATGAATGAGGCGTAAAAACGGGTTCAGGAGGTGGGATTTACCTCCACTGTCTGTCCTCTTGAGGGCACCATCTTTGTGGGGACACAGCTCACACCTCTGAGGCAGGACAGGAGAGAGCAAAGATTGCTGTGAGCGGGTGAACGGGTGAAGCAGTGGATGGGTGGATGAATGGATGAATAGGTGGGTGGGTGGGTGGATGTGCTTTGTGTCACGTCGTGTTTTGGCACACTCACCACGCGGGCCGCCCTCTCCTGCGATTCACACTTCCGACAGAACCACGGACCGGTGGGAACCTGGACTATGCCGTAACATGCTGGGAGGGAAACACACACACACACACACACACACACACACACACACACACAGGAGAGGTTGATGATACTCTTTTGAATACATGGTCCTCTGCAAGTCTTTCACACATACATGACCGTGACGTTTTTGATAGATGGTGACAAACAAAACGTCTTTCACACTGTTATTGTTACCATTTACTAACGTAACTCATTTTACACATATCTGTTATAATGCGTTAAGTGCTTCTGTAATCTCGGTCAGATGTTATTTTCAGTTGGAACTTTAATATGAAATAAAGGAAGCTCTCTACTCAGCCTGCTGTGTCAGCATCGAGCTCGTCTTTCGTTAATTACATTTCGTAGCACTTTGACTGACTTTACAGGAACAAAGTCATCACCGCTTCAAAGAAAATCATCCTGCAGATTAGTAAAGTCAGCCAGGCATAAATCCGCAGCAGCCTCCTCCGCAGTGGCAGAGCTCATAAAAGTTAACAACTCCACACTTGTTTTTGTCTCATTAAAGCAACAAAGCAAGTGGACACACGGCAACCCAATGTCCGACCAGGCGGGCCTCGGCGGGGCTGTTTGGTCGAAAAAAAACACGCTTCTTGCGTGAGTGTGTGTCGCGAATCCCACACCGGGGGGCAGACAAGCACGCGCGCACGTACGCACGTACGTACGTACGCGGACCCGAAGTGGCACCAAGGCGCCATCCAGACTCCGTGTCACACTGCGCCGCTTGGCCCTGTGTGTTCAATCGTGCGCGCGCGGAGGAAACAACAAACCGCACGCCTACCTACCCCTCCCACACAAACACACGCGCGCGCGCGCACACACACCCACCCACATACATACACACGCGCGCGCACGTACACAGCGATGGACCCACTAAGAAGACCCACCAGCACCTCTGGCCGCCTCCAGCCGCCACAGCTGCCCGCTAATTGAGGCTCTCGCGGCGGCTAACGTTACCTTGGTGAACGGCGACGCTGCAGCCGTGTCCATCACAGTAAACCAGCGGGTTCTCTGCCCAGCCTCGCTCGTCCGAACACACGCAGCAACCTCCAACCATTTCCCGCATGCTGCTCCCATACGAAGAAATGTATTTCCCCTCCCAGCTTCCCCCGGTTGACGGCTCAGACCTCGCCCCGGGCCTGTCAAGCGGTCGTCCCGCACGTTAACGCCGCACCGGGCATGGCCGTTGGGCCGCTTTCGTTGCGCACTGTTGGCGCAGCGCAGAGGCGAAATCTCGGCGTGGGGTTGTTTGTGGTGCTGCTGCTGCTGCGTTTTTTTTTCCGTGATGTCCTCCCCGTCCCCATAGAAGCGATGCAGTGCGCATGCTCAGACCCGATCTTGTGGTTTGGAGTAAGTCACAGCAAAGGTAGCAAGTTATTGTTATTCTGTTAACGACAACCGTTTCTCTTCTTTTTTCGCCACGTGTTCTCAGACTTCAACGTCAGACTTTTATTCATTTTTTAATTTTTTTTTATCAATATGGCATTATATTGTACCCCAATTCGTGGAATGGTTCTATAAATTAGATTCGAAAGAACATGTCGATCAATCCGTCAAAACCGCTGGCTGCACCGTTTCTTCATTTAAGTTTGTTTCGATAGCGCCATCTTCAGGATGTCCACGGAGTAGCGGGACAAGAATTGCAAGCTATTTCACCATCCGACGTCCTGATCTGAAATTCAAAACAATGATACAACAGTGTGTGTATATCGACATTTCCGTTTTGCTTTATTGTGATTATTTCCATTTTCAAACAATTATCTTCATTCATCGTGTATTATTCTATTTGTGGCAGCTAAACTCTTTCTATTGACAGCCCAAAACCTTACATATACCTTTATTTGATTCCTTGGTTGCTCTGAAGTTCAATGTAGAGTGTGTTATTGTTCCAGTTATACTACATCACCGTGGATTTCGTTCTTTCTTTTTTTGGCCATCAAGTTGAATCGTATAATTCAGTCAGCAGATGTCACCAGAAGCCCCCGGTTCTGACTTGGGCCGCTCTCTGACCGTCTGCCTGGCAGGCCTCTTTTATGGCGGATGGGGGACTCCAGAAGCACACAGAGTTGGGGCAAAAGCGGGGCCCGTCTAGAGGTACGCCCGATACTTTTTTCTTTTTTGGTTATTTAGTTCTGTTCAGGGGTGATGTGTCCATATGTGTTCCCCATGAGTCTGTCCGTTTTCAGCTAGTTTTCATTCTCCAACACAAGCGCAAACATCTATTTCAGCTCTAAACTTCCACGCTCTTCCTCAGCGAACAACAAAAAAGAAGAAGCTGTTTTTTTATTCTTTCTTTTTTTCTTTTTTTAAATGACATGGCTTTTTTAATTTAACCTATGGACACAAAGCTGTCGCGGCAGTTTGTCTTGCAAGTGTCACTTCTCATCAAACCCAAGGAGAGAAAAGGGAACTGGCTCTGATGGAGAGGACAGATAGCAGAGTGGCAGCTGGAAGTAACACCCTGTTCTGGTCGGAAGGCTGCAAGGCGTGACCGAGTCCCTGTAGCGCATCCACCTTGATCTGCACACGCGGCTCCATGCACTGACTCAGTGGCTCGCCACAAACCCATTTTGCGTGTTCAGCTCAACTTGGGGTGGAGGTTCCTTAAGTCTGTCATATCCAAAAGGGCCGCAAGCCCTCCATTTGAAGCTGCTTCGTTCCATCACACACACATAGATTCCATTATTGAGTGTTACTGGCAGCCATCACTTACTCCCATGTGTTCTGGGGGTGAAGTGAAAGTTGGTGGGAAGAGTGAAACTATTGATTGGAATAATTCTCTCATTGATTTTTCTTCATTCTTAGAAAAATAAATACATCAGGCTATTCTCTGTTTAGTTTGGGAGCCCCCTGCCCCATTTTAAAGGGTCCCAAGAGTATTCTGGCAACCACTTTGTGATTCTATGTGAGAACTCATCTAAAGTCTCCGTCATGCAGTAGCACGCTCCTCCCAGCAGATGGGAGCTGGTGTGAAGAGACTCGCATTCATTCACATTCATTTCCTCACCATTGGGCTGGGAAGGAAGAGACATGAGACAAGTGTCATTTGTTGTTTTACCCTAATTTGATCCTTTTCATATCGTACCAATCTTCTATGGTGCAGTGGCTGATATTCTTCATTACCGGCTTCATCTAAAAGCGTTAATATGATTTCAGAGAAAGCTTTTGGTGTTCAACAGCACCTGCCTTTAATTTTAGAATGACCTCAGCTTTCATTTATAACCCGGTTACTCTAATTTCTAAATATGTACACGGTTTTGTACGACAACGACGTGTCTGTGAGTCCTTTCTAACTTTGTTTGAGTGTCTAATGTTGTGAGAAACACATGCTGCAGAGTGAAGTGATGTCCTTTGAAGCTGTTTTCTGCACTTCTCTCAAACCACAGCCTAAAATGAGACATGTGACCTTCTAGATAATAGGACTTTTTTTCTACAGTCTTGAATTGGAAAGTGCTTTTTAAGAGTCTAGATAAACCTCTCACAGGAATTTGCAGGTCTTTGTTAGGTGAAGGAAAAGGAGTTATCTTTTATTTTAACATCTTTACACATAGAACAGTAAAAAAAAGACAGTAGATACACAAAACATTCATTCTCTTTCGCTATCTTGATCTTGACATTTAAATGCATGTATGGTTGACATATTTATATTTATAAACAGTTATCATGTAACGAATGAAAAAGAAGTAGAATTACTCCTGGATTAACACTTTACAGGCCATCTTTGCAGATGAGTACAGTATGACTAAGAACACACTGACACTGCCGCCCTCCTATAACGTCTATCTCAATAGATCTCTCTTACACACACACTCATGCACCCACACGCTCACACAAACACCACACACACCCACAGACACCCACACACACACGCACACATGCACACACACACACACACACACACACGCACACACACACAGACAAAATATTTCATGCTTTCATTTCTAATACTACAAGCTACTTATATGAGTAAATCTGTGTGTGTTCTTCTACAGTGTTATCTTTCTGAGCATGTGTGTGTGTGTGTGTGTGTGTCACAAGCATGAATGAAAGCTACTTGAGTTCCAGGCGGTGCTCGCCGCGGGCTATGTGGGAGGAGAACTCGTAACGGTCCCGACTGCGGTGGCCGCACACGTTGCACTCAAGCGGGTCACGGAAGCCGTGGCACCCCATGTGGATGGTGAACATGACATAGTCCAGGAAGATCACCCTGCAGTGACCGCAGGGGTACACCGCCCCGGGCAGTGCTCCGCCCTCCCCGTCTACCCGCACCACCCGTAAAGCCTCCAGCGGCGACAAGGGCATGGGCTGGGCGTGTGGGTGAGGGATGCCGTTCTGATGATTCAGCCCCCCCAGCAGGTGCCCCAAGTTGTACATTACAGGCTGGGACATCTGGGAGCCGTCAGCGTGGAACGAGTCCATGCCGAGGGGCGGCTGGTTGGCGTGAGGGTGGCCGAGGACCGGCATGGCCATCTTGTGGCCGTTCGTGAGGCCCATGGGGCTGATGTCGCTGCGGCCCAACTGGATAGGGTAGGGCCTGCGGGCGGCAGCGGGGTTACTGTCTGGCCCTGTTGGTTGTTGGTGGGTGTCAGGCCCCGGGGAGCCTGACGGAGGATCTTTGACCTCAGGACGGTAGACGAGCTCCCTGTTAAAGCTCAGGTCAAGGCAGACACCATTGTCGCCTAAACCGGCGGCATGAGAAAAAAAAAAGAGCATTGAAGACATTTTTAACATAATTTATTTACACCGTGCCGAGGGAAATACCATCGGAAGCAGTTAAAATAGTAAAATCTATTCTTAAAGGAATCTTTGGTGTTGACAAAACACAATTAGAAACGACGTGCAACTACGGGGCCACACAAAAGAAACCCGGAAGCTTCCCAGATCCCAGGACACAAGAAGAAGCGTTAAAGCACGAGAGGACCCTGAGCCAGCAGTGGAGCTCGGAGGCGTGAGAGGACCGAGGGCTGAGAGGAAGCAGACGACGCAGACGAAGGCCTCTAGTGCAGCTGCACCACAAAGAATAGACAGAGAGGCACCTGCTCACGTTTCTCGCCTCTCGCCTGCTCTCTCTCTCTCTGTGGTTGCAGACATTACTTCTCTTTTCCCCCTGTGGTTGTCATATTGAAAGATCTCACTTCATTTGTCAACCTGATAGAGACATGCAGGAGTTTTTTTGTGAGCAGTTGGGGGGATGATCTACTAAACTACAACCCAGTGTTCAAGCCTAATGAGAGAGGGGGGAGCGATCTACTAAAAACATGTAGCTATTTATTTAACCATGCATGGTTACCAATACCCACCTACGGCATATTTCCCACAGAGAATATAGGACAGTGTAGGCCCCTCTGTGGTATGAGGTAGGTTTTCTGCCCTCAATTCCTGTTTGGCAAGAGATGAAGGCCAGCAAATACAAACAGACAAACAAGTAGCTTATAGAGACAACTTGAAATCATCTACTAAACCATAATTCTATAAAGGCATAAGCAGAGCGATAAGCACAAATTACGTACAAAACGTAAAAAAGAGATCAGCATCTTTAAGAATTGCACAAGTGGATAAAGTTTCAAAACACAAAAGTTTGTAAAGAACTGTGCAAAAACATATAAAAATACAAAGTTACCAATTAGGTATATAAACACATCAACAAAACTGTAAAAATGTAGGCATTTATAATACATTCATTTTAGTCTAGGTCATTTTAAAACCACTACAGTGTTTTTATCTCGAGGTCAGTGCCCCCCCACCCAGCCCCTTTGTGTCTGTGGGTCCAGCTGCTCTTACCGGTGAACTTCTGTGGCATTGAGCTCTTCCGTTTGGCCACGTTGCTGGCGAGCCTGTCGAGCAGCAGAGCGCGCTCAGTGCCCATTTGAGTCCGGGAGGTCTGGCTGTCCTCTGCTCAACAGCGACAGAGTGAGAGTAAGTGCAACAAAGAAATGAGGATCTCTGCTCGATCAAGCAGTTTTAAACATACAGGCAGTGCACCGAACTGCAACTTTCCATCTGGCAAGGCTTTTGAGGTTGTAAAGTGAAGTTAAAAAAAAACTACCCAGCAAGACACAGCAGCTGTGCTCAAAGCTGAGTCACACTGGGAGGAACAAGATATTAATTTCTGATCAGAAGCTCCTTTGACTTTGCTTCCTGGTAGGTTTTTACATCACAAGTGCAGGAGAGGAGACCACAGGATGAGGATGTACTTCCTCAACACTACGGCACTATCAGGCATAAACTTACAACATGTTGGTGACCACAGAGGCAGAGCATCTTGTGTGTGTTGCAACCGTGCAACTGTCCTATACATAAAGGCATTTTTTTTTTGTGGGTGGGGGGGGGTAGAGATTATAAACATGATGCCAATTTAAGTTCTGTTAATGAGTGCACTTCATTTGTTACTCTGTATTGTGTGGTTTTCTTTTATTGTATGCGTGCTTCCTTTGCCACATAGATTCTATCTTAATGGATATTATCTGATTAAATAAATACAATTTAGAGGGTTTTGTGTGTGTGGGTGTGATGAGCGGCTTGGTTGAAACATTTGCCCTACATTTTTGGCTTCCCCTTTGCCGCTTCAGACATTTGAAGCGGTCTTCGTGCGCTGTGCCTCCAAACCACAGCAGCCATAACCTATTTAGCTGTAATGATGGGGGTAACTGTCATAAGCTCATTAATTTAAGGAGGCTAAAAAAACTGAATCTGCTAGCAATAACAGCTATAATTGTGCCCTCCATTTGTTCAAATGGGCTCCCGTGGTCAGATGACATCAGCCGTAACGGCGTGCATGTGTGGAGTGTGTCTTGTGAGGACATGCTGTAGTTTCAAAGATGTTGCCGAAGCAGAAAGTGTTGTCGAGGTGTGCGCTCACCTCTCTCAGCGGGGCCTTTGCTCTGGATGTACACATGGCACCTCTCTCTGTGCTCTTCCAAGGAGCTGCGCTGCTTGTAGCTGCGGCTGCAATGGTTGCACTTGAAGGGTTTCTCCACTGGGAGCAGAAGTTTCAGTTAATCACCAGCACATTAAACATCAACACCGTCTTAATGTTACTGCGAGTGTTATTTCCTTGGGTAGGCTTTTTTTTTTTTCATACAAAATTGACGGTAAGCATAATCAGGTAAAACACGTGAACTGAAAGTGAGTAAGTTTCCAGAGGAGTAAATGAGTAACACATCATATGTGATGAGCGTAACCATATGAGAGTGCTTGGCTGGTTGTTACTGGAAAAGCGGACTCGGCAGACCTCGTGTGATTCAAAAGGAATGAGAAACCAACACCAAACCAACAAACATAAAAGGAGGCACACAGGTGCATACAGTATCAGTGCAAATCAGCTTTACACGTGAGTGAGTGTGTGGCTGGCTGGTACCAGAGTGGGTGCGCAGGTGCCCGCTCAGAGCATCACGACGGCGGCAAGCGTAGCTGCACATGGGGCATTTGAAAGGCTTCTCCCCGGAGTGCAGTTTGATGTGGCGCAGCAGGTTTCCCTTCTGGGTGAAGGAGGCCCCGCATTGAGTGCAGTGGAATGGCCTCTCACCTAGGTGAAAAGAGACACACCATGAAAAACAAGCCTGCTACATGACATCTGCACATTCTTTTTTATCGCTGTAAAGGATCTGATGCATTGTGTTGGGCTGGGTTCTGGTTGCAATGCATACATTGGGGTGGTGTACAAAACGTCCTAAGAAGAAATGTTGAGATACTCTGTTGAGGATACCTTAAAGGGTAAAGAAAATATATTATGTGTGTTCGTGTGGCTGACAAGCGCTCTGCACGGTGACAGTAGTATTACAGTATTACAACAAGTGTTTCAACATGTGGCCAGACCAAAAGCACGCACCCTATATACAAGTGAGTTATTTATCAAGAATTGCATAACAGCGGAAAAGTAATGGCTGTACATGTACTGTCATGTGTCACAAAATTAGTGCACGTGCTGCATATTTGAACAATGGGGAATATTTCACAACCCCCTGCTGTTAATGTAGCACTGTTTGGGTCGTCTACGTCATGTGTAATACAGCCCCTTTCGTTGTTAAACGCAGCTGCGCGATGAAACATCTAGGCCTAGTCGACACGCGGCGATATGTGATAGTGCTATCGGCAGAAAGGATTGCGCAACTGTTGTGTTTGAGGTCAGGTACTAGTTGTACTTGGCAGTGTTCCTGTGCTTTACCCGTGTGGCTGCGTTTGTGCACCAGCAGTACGTTGATGCTGACGCAGGACAGGCCACAGATGTCACAGTTGAGCTTGCCTGTCGTCTGGATGCGAGGGGCCACGGCTCCAGACACGTAGGTCCCTTCTGCACCAGCCGCTGCTCCTGCGTGGGCGTCTAGCAGCGCCGCGCTGTTGTATCGGGAGTAGTCCATCAGTGACAGGTCCTGTGGCTCATTCAGGGTATCTCCATCTTCGTCCCCCTCCCCGTCCCTCTCCTCGTCATCGTCCTCCTCTGTTCTCTCCTCGTCGAATCCTTCCTCCGTCCCGTCCTCACTGGCCCCCTCCGCTTCCTCTTTCAGCGATATTTCTCGTTCTTTTTCGGCCTCCGGGTACAGATCGTCTTCTTCCATCTCCTCTGCCTCGATCTTTATCACATCTTAGCAAGGAGGAAGCAAGGGAGAATAGATTGGGAGTGACATCGGATGCAAACACATGCAGATAACGGTCGATTTTTGTTGTTATTTCCAAATAAGGCGCTAAATAAGATTGTAGAACCAGAATGTAAAAACCATGTCACATCTTTACTTCTACATTTATATTTATAGCTGTTACAGTTCCATATTAATACGAGCACATCTCCAGTGTGTGGGTATCTTAATTTGGGCTTATGTGAAGTGTCACAAAGAGATTCTAACGATGTGCACACGAGATAAGGGGGAAGGCATTTCCTCTGAATTCACAGAAACTAGAACCAGGGCAGGAGAGAGAGAGAGAGAGAGAACACGCGCCTCGCACACACAACACCAATTCCTCATCTGTTTTTAAAAAGAGATTGTTTGTTGCCTGTTTCATCAAAGTTGAAAGCCATTCATCTGCATCGAGCCAGGTCTAATGATAGTCCATTTCTAGCATTTCGGGTTTTTTTGGCGGTCTATTTTGTCTTAGCCCTGAGTCCTTACCCACTGTAGGTCAAGCTTCCACACCTTACAGGATCTGCTCAGCTGTATTTCTATTTCTCGACACCCCCGCTATTGACGCGCAACGCCCCGAGGCCTGGTTTGCAGGACCTTTCACCTCAACCCTTGCTTAGTGTCAGTGTACTCAGTTCCATCCAGAAACCACACTGTGGTCTTGGCGGCGACTGGTGATGAACTGAAGAGCGGCGCCTTTTATCGTGGAAAGCGCTCAGAGGTGCTATGGAAACTTTGCAGACGCACAGCTCAAAGGGGCCCGATATAGAGTCCAGGGTCTCAGAGAATGAACCGCAGGCTGCTCATCGCATGCAGAGCAGGGCTTTAGGAAGTGCACCCATTGGGGCAGATGGGCGGCGGTCAGAGAGAAATAGGAGAGCCGCGTGTCACACCGTGTTCTTTTTGAGACAGAAAAACCCAACTAAGGCCACAAGTCTGAGTGAAGACATATTCCAACTCGAGATACTGTGTGTGAAACAATATGTTTGCAGTAATAGCCATAACCATGTTCACATATTCAATTTAAGAGGAATTATGATAAGATAAGCTGAGTTTCATCGGACAATACGCAACGCTGCTGAGAGCGACAAAGCCCAGCTGCTGTTGATTGAGGCCTCATGTTCCTCGGGTTCCTGCTCTGGATCTACACTCACTGTGTGGAAAGCAGATCAAATCGTATTCTGAGAATGAGGGTTTTCTCATAACCTTGCTTTGACTAACAATGAGCCTTTAACTCTGCCCGAGGATAACTACATGACCTTTATAATGCCTTTCCTGCCTAATCTGTAGGAGGAAATACAAATGGTTCTAGCACTTGTTCATCATATGTAATCAGTCACTAGTTGTATTACATCCATTGTTTATTCGAAAATGTTGTTTTTAAAAAAAAATAGTTTTGAGTGAAAAGACTAACCCTTGTTGCTGTTAGTTTAGAAAAGGCTCTCCAACATTAGTTTACAAAACACAGTTACACAACATTGGTTTACAAAACCAAGTTCCACTATTACAATCCTTAAAATAAACATGGAAATGATAGTAACTAGAACACTCAAGCTTATTCTAACGTTTTGGAATTACAGTGGACAAAAAAATAAATTGTAAACTGCTGGATGGTGTAAACTTGAAAGCTAAAAATGCAAAGCATGATGGAAAGATGTCACATGTGGGTGTGTATGTGTGTGTGTTGGTGGGGTGTACATACGTGAGGCCGTCACACCTTCAGCACACTGCATTCCATTTTCACCAGATGAATTATCTTCCCTCTCTTCTTCTTCTTCCTCCTCCTGTGGCTTCAAGTCTGCAACATCACTGCAAACGTCTAAAAAGTGACACATTGTGCAAATGCTCGGGTGTTACTTTTTTTTTTCATTTGGAGAACTTCAACGCAGTGAGCTACACACGTCTGTTAGAGTAATGGACTAATAAAAACTAGAAAATTAAAAATTCAGGTGGGAACGTGGGAAACCGATGGTCTGCTGTTAAACGCAGCCGGTACACATCCAGCGTTTAATACTTTTCAGTCATGTGTGTCGAGGCTGTGTGGCAAGCAGGAGGTTGGAAGCTGTGGAGAAATGTGTGCTACCTCATCACGCACGGCTTCACAATAAAGACAAGGAATCAGACACTCACCCATCCCGTTTCCCTCTGGGGTGGTAAACTCAGGATTTTTGTCTGTGTTCATGATGAAAAATGTTCTGTGGAGAGGAATTACAATGTGCATCGATCAGAGACAGTTTGGAATACACATTGATCTAATCCGGTCAAGTCAAGTTACATTTGTTTACGGTGTTTTCAGAAATAAATCCAAGTTTAAACAGCAATATGGAGAGACAACGTATAGGACTTGAAACAAAAAAAAAAAGGCGTTTAAAATGGGGACTTTTAGCTTGACACATTGGCACTAATATACCTTCTTAGGGTTTTCAACACCATTAAAAGCCTTCCTTACTATTGCGAAAAATGTGAAGAAACAGAAGCAACATGTGCATCTCACTGTTCCTGTTGGTCGGACAGCATAAAAAGAAGTTTATTAAAAAAAATATGTGTGGGTAAAAGCCTACGGTTGATTGCTCAACCGTGTCACTGCATTTAGCCTTATGAGAAAGAGATGATGTTCACTGCATCTACTTCCTGCCAGGTCTGTGCATAGGAGCCAGGGTAGAAGCGCGTTCAGCCCCAACAGCCCGTGAGACTCCCAACACTTTGAGCCCAAGTTTGAAAATGAAGTAGGAAATAAAAGCTTTAAAAACACCGTTACCCTTTTCATGGATCAAACAAAAATTCCCAGAGCATGAATACAAGTACACAATATATTTTACAAGTGGAACCGCATTTATAATAAAAACTGTTTGGTTACGAAGGACAATTTGAATGATATAGAGAGCTGCAACTACTCTTACATCACATTCAGTGAAGAAAATACTGCAAGAACAAACTTCCTCACACGCTCTAGATGAAATGAAATTGAAAAGCACATGTCCAAACCATACAAAAATTTCCATGACACTTTTTGTGTTTTATAGTTTGTTGGACGATAACAGTAAGTTTGAATAAAGATGAAATGATCTGACCTGCTTTTTGCTCAGCACCTGGAGGAGACTGCTATCACAGGAAGGAGATTCCACACTCCGCCACTGGACTTTCTCTGAATATGGAATATACTGTGAACAACGTCACCACGGTGAAGCTGGAGAGATCCCTTAAAGGAACAGGAACATGTTTTGAACAAGGCTGAGCAACAAAACAAAACCGAGGCATGTTCACACGCTAAAGCAGCGACACTCCTTCAGATTAGTCCTCCTTAGCGAGTCCATGATCCTAACAGACGCACTGCTCTACTAAACCTCTACAAGTGGAGTTTATAACACTAAACGCTACGATTACGAGTAAAAACAAAGAACTGTTTATGGGTTCTGAATCAATTCAGGCCGTCCAGATGGTTACTGAGCATTAAAGGAGCTTTCACTCCATCTTGTGGCTAATGTAGAACACTACTCCCTAATCAAACTTTTCTCTCCCCGATTGATAGCTTTTAAACCTATATTTGTTACATCTAGGTGGGTTGCGTCCCTCTTGTTCCTGCAGAGTTTAATAAATGCATGTTGCTTTGGAGAAGAGCACCTGACGCATGAGTTCAGTGTAAAAATGCAATGAAAAAAGTAGTAGTATTTTTAGTAATCAATCCATCAAACTTTTATTTCAGACTCAATTATATCATTATGAGCTACCTGGAGTCTCTGTAGACTTACAGTGTACAGTGTGGAGTGGTGTACAATAAGCTCTAAACAGACATTTTCACTCCATCGGTACACATACTAAATTTGCGTGGGAGAATGTTTGCTTGTGCATTCATCCTACGACATTGCCTTTAGATTTCATCATCGTCATCATCATCATCGGTCGTCTGTTCTGTAAGAAAATGTCCAAGATACTTCACCTTATCACAGGCAATGAGGTAATTATCAGACAATTTAAAATCAGGTAAATTTAGAATTCTGCCCTCTTTTGTTCTACAAATCAAGACAGCACTCTTACTGGCATTGTATTTTATATCATGCTGCACACCATAGACCAGTGGTTCTCAACTGGTCTGGCTCCGGGACCTTCAAAATAAAATCACAGGATGAAATTTATTTATTTTTTATTTTTTCCATGCAAAGGCCCACTACACAGGTTAACCCACTACAAACGGGTCCGCGACCCACCAGTTGAGAAACACTGCCATAGACAGTACATATACTGTCATACACTGGTACTGCTGGAGACCAGCTACCACTACTACTTACACAATATGATTGACTAAGGTATTACTAATCATGCACCCAGCATTACAGGCTTTCAACTGCTTGGAAAGATCATCAAATAGAATAAAAAGGACTGGTGACAAAACCCCTCCTTGGTGGACACCATTGCTGACCCCAAATGGGGCTGAGACCCTTCGGCGCCATTTTACTTGCATTGTATGGTGGGCCTGAATGTGTTTGGGGCACCTCTTTGATTTTCCATGATTAACACGGTCAAAAGCTTTGGAGGCATCAATGAGTTTTGACCTGTATATTTGTTGATCATTTCCTTTGAGGCAAACATACACAATGCCATGTTTGGCTTTAAAGGCAAACTGGTTATCTGTGGAGTGAATACACTCATTTAATCTGTCCATTAGGATTATTTCCAGGACATTCGACCGGCCAAGGCAATGGGCCTGTAATTATCTAGACTACCTACTTTACCAGCTTGGTTTTTAATGACAGGCACTAATAGAACAGCATTGAGTCTGGTAACAAGCCATGAGTCATGAGTCCAGTAAAACAGATGGCAAAAAGAGGAGCTATCCTCAGACTTGCATATTTAAGATGTTCAGCAGTAATATGGTCTAAACCACTTGCTTTCATTTGTCTCAATGTCTTCCACCTTGTATAAGTCCCCACTAATACAGTTAAATACAGCCTTCATATATCCGCAATCAGCAAATACACTATCTGAGCTACGGAGTATTGGATAGGTATTGAATAAAAGGGCATTAGAAGAACAAACAAAACAATCAAAGGGTAAATAAACTTTTCGGCACAAAAGCATTTTGCTATGGGCCAATGGACGATGATCAGGATAATTCTATGGCCCCGTAAGACGGAAGATGGCATGACACTTGGTATTTTTCTCTGAATCCTCGACACGGAAGTCAAACTTTTATTGCTTAACCATTAAGCTATAATTGCACCACTGCTTAACCTTCATGACAGGCATCCCCCCCCCCTATCTCCTTCTATTATTTCATGTTATCTCTCTATACATTGGCCATCGAATACAGGCAAAAAGGTCTGTTACAGCAATTTACAATTGAGACAAACTGCAGACACACACTCAACCACAGCTATTTGACACACTTCAAACACCTAAAGAGCAACATAGCTAAGCTCTGAGAAACTGTCCCCAATGTCCCAGACTACATTCCGTTGTGCAATCATGTATTGTAAAATGACAAAACACTCTCACACGCACGCGCGCGCACGCACGCACAAACACACACACGCACAGTAAAACACATCATAAATGACACATGATGAAACTGCTGGCTTTCTCATGAACTCCAAAACCAGAGAGCAGCGCCTCTAACTACCGACTGTTTTGGTCCATTGTTACTCTGTGAAGCCATTTACTTTATGTCAACCCAGTGGTTCTCAAACCTTTTCTGTCGGGCCCCACTTTGGAGGAAAAAACGGTCCATGCTTGCTTTTATTAATAATATCATTTAAGTCACTGTAAACCAGATTTCTCCATCAAACAAAAACAAATAAAATGTGCAATAACTTTGTTGGAACAGTTAAGTTCAAATCTATAACTTCTCAGAGCTCTTTGAGTTAAAGAGAAGAAGTAAGTGGACATAAGTAAACAGGGCTGTGATGTTTTACGGTGCGGTTCGATCTGTGTTCTCTCCACAGTTTGCATGTCACAGTGTCCTCGAGAGCAAGACACCGAAGTGCTTCACAGCAGCACACTGCTCCTCAACTACTCAGGATGGGTATGCAGAGGGAATAAAAAAGGGTTATAAATAAAATAATAATAATAATTTTAAACAAATTTAAAAAATACATTTTTGTAAAAGGTTAAACCACTGTGTTAACCAGATGCAGTCTGGCTTTCAAATATTTGACTTGCAATGTGGAAATTGGCTGAATCTCAAACAATCCCTGATGATCTACCAGGCAGGGCAGGATGAGGAATCTGGGAGCGGTGAAACCAACAAACACACCCTGCTGCAACCACCTGAGTGGTGAGCGGCCTTGTAAGGCTTGGCTGCAGCCCACAGACCGCCTGTGGCAACCAGCAACCAGCAACCAGACGGAAAAGAAAAGCTGAAAGGAAGCGCCCTCACAAAGGCGTTACAATACATGCTGGGTTTCCATGGCGAAACGTAGGCATAGGAACACGGGGGGAAAGAAAGACGTCGACCAAATAAAAGCCATGATTCCAAACCTTAAAAGCGGAGTGTTGTGTGTGTGTGTGTGTGTGTGTGTGTGTGTGTGTGTGGGGCGGTTATCAGCACACACGGGCAAACAAAGTAACACATGATCGGAAACACACACACACACACACACACACACACATAATAAACAGCCCCTTTTCGCAGCGTTGTTATAACTTATCCTGCACTGGTAGGAGGCTTATTTAGGTCCGGTGGGGGCAGGGCAGCAGCCAGGAGGAGGGGTGGGGGGCACTTCAGCTCGTAGGAAGAGAGAGAGAGAGAGAGAGAGAGAGAGAGAGAGAGAGAGAGAGAGAGATATCAGGGGGAGGATATGATGATGGGGGGGTGAGCAACAGCAGAGACCAGACTAACCACTGGACTAACACAAGTGCAAACACACATAAGCACACACCGGGAGCAGGCATGAGGCTGCTTTGTTGTCTAAACAATGTTTTGACCCCAGTGTGTGATTGTGTGTGTGTGTGTGTTAAGCATTGGGGGTTGATTTAAGTGAGTTTTTATGGACCCACATGTTTTATTAAATCAATGTGTCTGATTAACTGGGACATGAAGTCACATGCGTGTGACTGATGAGGATCATAATGGAGGGCTATGAGTAATCAGTGTGTGAACAAGTGAGCAGGCAATTCAGTTGTTTTGTTTCTCAGCTCGCACTCGGGATTGAGAAAGGACAAAGTGAGGGAGTGTGTGTCTGAGCTCGTGCGTCTGAGTAAGAGAGCTAGAGAGTAAGACAGAGGGAGACAGAAGGAGACAGAGGGAGAGAGAGCTTGAGCCTGGGTTTTCTTTGCCGTGCTTTTCAGCTCCTCTGTGACTGGAGAAAGAGGCGTGTCCACGGACCAGTATAAAGTCCAAGGAGAGCCACTCGTGTTGAGCCATTCTCAGCAGCGAGTCCTTCACACTGCACACCGGCAAAAGGAGGAAACTGCAGCTGTTATTTAAAACCGTGCCTTTTTTGATTACCTGCTTTGCATTTGGACACTTGTAGACCAGATTCTTTCTTTTTTTTTGGGGCGTTTCAATAGAGGACGGTCGAGTCTCCGGACTCAAACTGGAAGAGAGAGCAAGACCCACCTGAACACAGTGGTGGATATCCGTCCTGTTCATGCCAACATAACAAAAACTACTTCTTATCACTACTACATTCGCCAGCCGAGCGGCTCAAGAGCAGGCTCCAATTTCTGCGCTGTGAAATTGAATTAGAGGAGCAGAGGATTTGTATCTCTGCAATTGAAACACTAACCAGCTGAAAATATAAAAGACGACCTCGGACAAGCCTCGAACCTCCCTCGCAAGTCTAAAAATCTCCTGTTCAAGTAGAAAGCCATCACAACATTCAGAGGAGAAGGAAGCAGAGGGGAGCGTACACACGCGGGTGACGGATTGCACGCAGGCGCCTCCTGGGCTGCCATGGTGCGCGGAGGTGCCGCAGCAGTAGCTCCGTCCTGCTGGGGCCTTTGGGCATTCGGCGCCCTGTCGATGGCGGCACTGTGCTTGTCGGACCAAGCCATCCGTTGCCCGCTGTGCTCCGAGGAGAGGCTGGCCAGCTGCCGCCTGCCGGACGGCTGCGAGGAGACCGTGCGCGAGGCGGGCTGCGGATGCTGCCCCACCTGCGCCCTGCCAAAAGGGGCGCACTGTGGCGTCTACTCGCCCCGATGTGGCACGGGCTTCCGCTGCTACCCGCCGCGTGGCGTGGACAGGCCACTGCACTCACTGATGCACGGCCAAGGGGTGTGCACTGATGAGAGGGAGTTGGAGGAGAACTCAGGTGAGACTGAAGGGGCCCGAGTCTGTGTGTGACCTGTCTTTACACTTGGCACTTCTTCTTCCTTTTAGTTAGTAGCAAATGCAATTAGGCCCACGGGCACCAAAGCATCCGGACCACATTACTAACCCGCAGATGTGTATGTCAAGGTGCTCCCATAGTACTGACCAGGGCTCTCCCAAACTTGTCTATGTCCCTTACGTTCTGTGGACCCGAGCAGGCCGAGGCATTTTCCGTCTGCGCTCTCTGGGCCTTACCTCAGCCTGGACGGGGTCACAGTTGAGCGGGTGTGGTGGGGCGGGGTCGGGGGTGGGGGGGGAGTGGGGGAGGGTGACAATGTTCTGCTTGTTTACACTAATCTCAGGCTAAGTCCCGAACCGGAGGGCGGACACACACCGGCTCCTCACGCATGGCCTGATGGGAGAGCGCACACAGCGCCTCCGCTGTCTTGCGGGCGCTCGCTGTGAAAGGGGGGGGGCCCGATGTAAGACGCAGGGCAGGCTTCAGAGAGGAGAGCGCTGTGGGGATGGCTGAGGTGGGCACGTGTGCAGCGTGCATAAGGACTCAGTCTACTGCATGCGTGCTGCACTCTTAATGCCCCGCATGGCCCGCAAGTTAGTTGGCTGTTTTAGTAAAGGGAACCATGCATTTATTTAATGGAGATCTCCTCTCCCATCAACCACTGGATGTGCAATTACCTCATCAGGCCAATGTTAAACTGAGATCCTTCAGGTAGCTGTGTAGTGCAGGCAGTGAAATGAAATGCATTGTAGTCGTACTGGGAATGTGAGAGTCGAGAAGATTGTGTGGGGAAGTGTGTGTGTGTGTGTGTGTGTGTGTGTGTGTTTGTAATGGGAGGAGGTAATAAAAGCTGTGAAATGAATGTAACGTGGCCAGCCTGGGGCTATTAGAGCTCTCAGTAATTCACTTGGTGCTCTTTTCATGGACGCCTCCATTCCTCCGCCGGCTGCTGCTGCTGCAGATGTTTTACTCTTCATTTACTGACGTATCTATCCCGCTCCTCTGGTGTGGCTTCTCATTCTCCCCTCTATTGTTGCATTCCTCTCGCACGGAACAAAGTCTGTTTCCACTTTCACACGTTGGAATATCTAACACTGCACCGGGCGGATCCAGTTCACCGCTTTGACGGTAACTTCCTTCTACTGACGAAAACCCTCTGCACTGTTTGTTTTCCTCTTCTCTACATGAAGGGAGTGGTGTTGGTTTCCATTTTGCCGAATTAGACAATTGTTATAATGTGTCACGCACAATGTGGTTCTTGCATTTGTTCCAGATAATCCACTAACAAGCCTGCTGAGCCCAGGCTCACAGATAGTTACTGGTTATGGCGGCTGGCTATCGGCTGGCGCCAGAACACCACGGATTTAGATGAACTTTGCCAATTGAAAACTCCCAGGACTCTCATCTTCATTACAGCATCTGTTTCCCCTGTGCCCCCCCCCCCCCAACCCTAACAAGCCTTTGAGTGCATCGCCCACCACGTCCAGCTCCTTCATGAGGATGAGCTCATCGGCACTCTTGCTGCCAGAGCTGAAACGAGAGCCTTGTGCTCTCCGTGCAGGGCCAGCGTAGGTTAGGCCGGCACAAAGCATGACTAAATGGAATCAGAAAGAAGAGGAAAGCTGGTCACGGCACGATGAAAACAGAGGGCTGTAACAGCCTGGCATGGCTCTGTCCGTCCGTATCAGTTCATCTCGGGGAATATCCATTAGTTCTGGTCTTTGATGCTGCGTTGTGTGATCAGCTGGTGGAGAAATGTTTTTTTTGTGCTCTGGGGGGAGTCTCAGGTCCCCTTTCTAGTAGTGGACAGCAGTGGATGGAAGGTTTTTTGGAAAGTTCATAAGTTGTGTTTTTGGTGGTCTGTAATCTGAGTGCTGAGTTCTGTTTACCTTCACGCTCCTTCGCACCCCTGGAGTTTGTCATAACAAAGCGGGGAAGGTACTGCCCAATAAATCTCTCGGTAAATCAATTCTTCTGGGCAGCAGCTCAGAAGCGCTGTATAAGAATGTTCTGTGTAAACCGTGGCAGCAGAGAGACAATCGGAAAGGCGTGGGGGAGAGCCGAGGAGCAGCTCCACTCACAGGCAGGAGATTTCCTTTGTGGCGCATTCACCGTACTTATGCATTATTAAACAAGGGGGTGCATCTCCTGAATACATGTCTGACACTGCCCCACTCCTAGCAACAGTGAAACATGCTAGATAAAAATAGAAGAGGGTTTTTGAAAATCCTAGAGAATTCATGATGAAAAGGACCCTAGGATGCCGGCTGAATTTAGCAGCCCATTAAAAAGGAATTTAGGGTGGTCGGGCTGTTGGTTGAAACTATTCGACAAAAAGCAGCATAACACTTGTATCACAAAGAGCAGTGCTACTTTATGATTTCTGCTTCATTTTAAGGCTGATTTTCTTCTAACTACCAATGAAAGAAGCCGCAAAGTGACAATTATTATTTGAACCAGGCTGTTAGGAGATACGCCATTAGTCTATATGCTGTGGTTCAAAACGGTGTTTTTCTTTTAAAAAAGGCTAATCTTGAAGCACATTTCGATGGCAACAGAAGACATAACCTGGTCTGACCAGGTCTGAGACAGGCTTCAATGCATCCTAATATTGCATTGTTAGAAACCCTCTCTATTGCAATACTAATATGAATAAATCATCACGTGTGTATTGCCATCTGTTCCTGGCATGCTTCCTTCTGACAGTGAAACGGATATCATTTACAAACCGATGCAGATGTCAGATGTGACAAGTCTTACACCTACAGGTGGAGCATGAATGAAGCAGTTGATGGAGCCAGACTCTGTCCAACTACACCCCGGTTCACTTTGACGCACACAGGTCTTTATGAAAGCAGCGTGCCAAGCTAGATCTTTCTCACATGAGCGAGAAACCTCGGTATGTTTTGGGAGTTGTCTTTAAGATGTGGACGTACTCGTGTTACAGGAAGATTTTCCCCAAACCTCAATCAGCAGATGTCACTTCATGTCGCGTATTTGCTTTTTTTGGGGGTTGGGCAGCACATTTTTACATGGGCAAGATTAACTGTGGTTGCTTCTAGTGTTGATATGTCGACAACAGACAGCCATGAAATCTAAGGAGAACAGTTAATCTTCATAAAATGAGATTTAATAAATAAATAAATAAATTAATTAATTCGGTAAGAAAAACAATGCTGTAAAAGTCATTATCTGGATGAATGGGGATTTGTATTAGCAATTTAAAACAATTTCAAGATTTGTTACAAATATCCAAGGTAAAACATATATTATATATTATAACTCCAGACCGGGATTCTGTGCATATATTAAAACAGGAGCAATCCACTCCAAATTAAGTTAATGATGTAGCTCAAAATAGATTGACCCAATTCACAACAGCTGCAGGTTTCTCTCTATTCCTACGAGAATTCATCACATGTAGAGGTAGTATAGGTGCATCGGCAAGGGATAGATGGCTAAGATTACCCCAGCTTGCTATGACAGAATTGACTCACAGATCTGCTCGCAAATAAATGAAGATAACAAGTATTGAAGCAGTTCTGCCAATAGAGCAATATCACTGAGGTTTAACATGACCGCAGCACCTCATTACAGTTCATTGTGTTTGATAAGGGACAGAGATGTCCTTGAACATGTGTCTATCTAAAATAGGATTTAATCCTAAACACAATTGACTCTCAAGAGACGAAGCCTCAAACTGCACAAAACGGGATTTCTTTCCACCATCCAGTGTGTTTGAGCCAAAAGATTTTTGTATTCCGATGATAATCCATCTGCAGACTCCTCTATGCGTGGTTCATATTTTGTTTCTCTCTGATGTTAACAACTCTCTATATTCAGAGCACTAATAATATAGGAAACGTTTAAAAAAAAAAAAGCATTTTCTATGTAAAACATTGTGTTAAAGATGTAATCAAACCGCTCAGCAAACTGCTGCTGGTGTGCTCCCTTTTGATCGGAGCTCACAAACATGTCGTTCCTCCTTCGTGACGGCGGCATCAGACGGTGAGGCTGCAGCAGCAGCAGCTTTCCTCTGCGCTGAGGTTGCCTTTTGTGATTCACTGAAGATTTAAGTAGTATTTACCTTTCATTTCCTTTTCGTTTGTTCGTTTTCTAAAAAGTGCCATTGGCACTTACACTAGTACTAGACACAAACGGAGATGATTAACCAATTCAAAGAATTCTCCTGCCTGGAAACCAGCATCTAATATTGACTAAAAAGAACAGTTTTTTTTTTTTAAACAAGCCTTGGTGACTTTTGAGCTCGTTCCCAGAAACTGCTGAAAGGACACTCACTAAAGTGTTGCAAAACTTTTGGAGTAGCCTCCCCAAAGACAATACATTTCAGGTATTTCAGGTTATTAGTTGCTGTTAAGGACAGTTCTTCTTCGTTGAAGCCAAAGTAGGCAAGCTGTGTTTTGTATTTTGTTCAAACCAAAGTCTAAAACATAAATGAATAAGAAATGACCTTGGCTAAGGCTCAGACCTCGTAATGGATTTGATGCCTGTGTGGTGAGTGGAGGCTCCGCATCGCTCTAAACATGTGGGATCGATTAAATGCCAAACAAAAAAATACCGTATGCAAGATTAATAAAGTATAACTTAAGATGGCAGCAATACTGGTTTCACAGACCACAATTCAATTTTGTTTTTCTATTTGACTAAAGTAAGTGCTTTTACTGCCCTCTGAGGTTAAATGGTTTAAAGTGTGTTTGGTCCTAAAGTGCCTTGGCTGCATTAAACATTTCCAATAACTCCAGAGCATTATAAAGCTTCAAGCGTATTGAAAAAAGATGGATACCAATTATTTACAGAATTCACGACATGTTTTCAGGGAACAAAATATTCTGCTTCAATCGGAATTTGTTGGCGTTTCAAGTGCAACATGTTCAGAGCGGTCAGAAAAGGGACACCCCCCCCCTGCTCGAGACACACAAAGGGAGGATCACACCTGTCTTAAGGGAGCGGCCCAACATTCTAACAGAACCACACCTTACATTTAGGCAACTACAATAATAAAAGGGGGGGGGGGGGGGGGGATTGTGTCAGAAAATGTAACAGACCTAAACAACAAGTTCCAATGGATACCTTGATTGGAAACATTTTGTTCTGCTGAGCCATACCTGTTAACGGTCCTGTGACCACACCCAAAGGTCAGGATACGATGCCCATTCCTACACCTCTGCTACGAATTCATACCACAAAATGGTCAGAAAGACTCAAGCATCCTTGTCCACAGGAAGCGTCTACATGACTTTTTAAAAAGAATGTACCTGTGACTGAGTGGGATATTTCACAGTTGGTAAATATATCGGTCAGTATTCTTACACATTTTCGCATATTTATTGTTCGGTCAAAACAAATACCAATAGAAGTTATATCCATGACAGGCTTATATACGCCACTACTTCGGCTTCGGCTCCATGCCTCGTGAGTAAGCAGCTCCTCTTACTGTTTTCAAACTACAATCCTCAGTGTCTCAAATGTCTGACGCAGTGGATACTCTTTTGTTTAAGACCCCATATCTGAGCTGTTGGAAACCAAAGCCCTCTGCCAATCTCCCTGAGCATAAGTAAATATTCATTTGAGAAGGATATTTATCTCTGCAGTTCAGCGTTAAAGCCACAAACAGTGGAATTTGAAATCTGACGAGACTTTTGCAGACTGCAAGACGAAGAAAAACATACAGACAGAAGACTTGGCATGGGCTTGTAATAATGTAAATTACATTATGTACATCTTTTCAACTATGTATGATTATGTGACAACACATATTTAACTTGATTAACTCAAGATGTGTCTATGTCTTTGCTGTGCACCTGACTGGCAATGCACTACAATGTGTCAGCCCAGTCTAATGCACCGTAAGAATAATGTTTCAAAAGCTGCTCAATTCAAAGCACACAGACAAGTTGCAACTTCCTCCATCGCAAACAGCAGTGGTAGCAAACAGGACATGCCACCCCTGACCCGCCCTGCAAAACAGCGTCGAATCGGAAAAAGCGTGAACTAGCAAACGAGGCGAACAAACAACTTGGAACAAAGGAAACAGCTAAGAGCCTGTTTGCTCTTGGGGAAGAAAGTGCTGATGGGCAAGACCCTTCTCCCCCAAACAAACCACGCCGAGCAAGATGAAACCCCGGTCAGCTTCAAACTCCTGTCTTCACCTGAGGGAAGACCTTCGCGCTCCCTTTGCCAACAGCGAAGCGTCGGGGCGCCTGGTAGTCATCTCAAACGTTAACCAGAGCTCAGGCCTCGTTCAGAGCAGGAACAGCCTCCAAACGCAGTGCTTTGATTCTGGTGCCAATCTGTAAAATGCCTTTGGTTATGAGCGGAAAGTGTAAACTCTGCCAGCTTTTACAAGCCCCGCGGGTGAAAAGCTGCACGCATGTGCACAGGCACGCACAACCGCTGTCCTTCATCTTGTGCCCCCCCCCACCCCCCACCCCCCACCCGCCCCCCAGCCACCAACTACCTCACACACAGTTGTGCCCACTCGCGACACTGCAAACATCCTCTAACAACCTCCATCTGGCACAGTGCGACGTTGTTGTGGAGGGCCGGAGAGAGTGGAAAGGGAGGGGGACCTTTCCTGAGGAAGCAGCTGGCTGCCTGCCGGGCCACAGCACTCGCTTAAAACGCTTCAGAGCTAGTGGCATAGCTGTGGTGAACCAAAGCCAAGAGCCCACATACAGAATACGGCTGCGTGTCCATGAGGTTGACCTGGCCTAATATTTAGCCTCCATCTCACCGTGCTCGGCTGCATTGGGATGCGGAAGAAAGACGCAGAAAGGGCGGAAAAGCTTGGGCTCTGCTAATTGTTACAATATTGGCTGTTTCCCTAAACAGTGCTCATGTAATTCAATTGTAATATTAAATGCAAATGTGTTTGACTAACTCTTCATGTTATGCTCGAGTACGCCTTTGTTGATGGATTTAAGTAACCAAAGTCTCTTTCATTTTCCTTCAGCCATGGAAAGGCAGGATGAGATCATTCCTGACCACCCAAACAACAGCAATATCCGCTGCAGTCCGCAGGACAAGCGTTGCATACAGAAGAACCTGGCAAGACATCCTCCCAAATCCACTAATCAGAGAAGCAACACTGCCAGGGAGGAGACCAAGGCAGCGCTGGTGAGAAAAAGAATCCCTCTGACGTCTTATCGGTTTCACAGGGAGCTACAAACCCGAGAAATCCCCTCTGCAGCACATGCCTCGGCCCCAGCAGGTGTTTTATATTAAGGCCTTTTTAGTTCCAAAGCCACAAGCATAAATGTCAGGTTGTAAATGTACAAATTAGTTATTTACAGACCATAACATTTAATTGCAGTCTTGCAAAATAAACTGCAGGTGTACGTTGACATCAACATGCAATTTGCCGTTTTGAGATTGGCAAGGGCAGGATCATAAAATCCCCAATAATGTGTAACAGGCCTTTTGTGCCATTATTCGTTTACCACAGAAATGTGTCTCCCACACATACGTTTTATGTTTTTAAAGGCTTTCTAAGAAATAAGAATCGAAGAATCTGCCGGGAATGACGTGTTCACGTGGAGTCGTTAATTGGCTTGTGAATTCTACTCTTCACAACACATCTGAACCGACAAACTCTGTGAGAACATTTCTGAGTGTCTAGTCATAAACTGTGTGATGTTGACCGTCCCTATCACATCACTAAAGCACTTGGACTTTGATGTCAATAAATAGACCATCACCGCACAATGAAAGTTGGTATTTTCCCAGTTTGCGTGCTCTGAATGTTCTACTTAAAAATGGGCAATATGTAAGATCTGGATTTTGTTCAAAATGTCATTATATTATATTGAGTTTTATGTGCACACTTTCTATGTGGACATGAACTCACACAGATCGTGAAGAGGAAATATTTTGCTTCTTTTATACTTATCCCGTGAGAAAAATCTAAATTATATAAAAGTTGTATGACAGAAATATACTAATACTAATGCTATACTAATATACATAATAATTTGGCATTCTTTTAAAAACAGCAACATTTTGTCTAGAAACAAATCTCCACGTGGAACGCTGCAGTGCATGAACATCAAATGACTTCTCCTACAGGCCCCGTGTCGTGCTGAGCTGCAGAGGGCGTTGGACAGACTGGCGTCCAACAGCCGCACACACGACGACCTCTTCACGATCCCCATACCCAACTGTGACAAGAACGGAGACTTCCATCTCAAGCAGGTGTGGAAATTCAAGCCGAACGCCCCGTTATGAGCTTTAAGGAATTAATGAGCAGACCACTATTTGGCCGTGCGCAATAGACTCTGTTATTACGCCAATTGCATTAAACGTGCCTTTTATCGTTGTACTTTAATCGTTGTTTCAAATTAAATTTTGAAACCAGCAACCTGTGGGCAAAAAAAAAAGTATCATTTTGTACATTTACAAGATCAAAACAAAAAGTGCCTCCCAGCAGACCGAGTGTGGGGGTGCCATGTCCTTTTTTTTCTTGGGTCCAGGCATAAGAGTTGAACATCTTGTGTAAAGTGGTTTCCACTCAATCATTAAAGACAATCACTTTATTGCCGTGATGGATGAAATTAGCTTTTGGATGCTACTTACTTACTTTTTTTGTTATTTTGTCTTGGCAAGATTGGGCAACTATGCAGATAATGGGGGGGGGAGAGAACACAAAAACACAGATAAGACTGCAGTGACTCGTCCAAGCAATCAAAGCAGCAGATGCAGAGTGAGAGATAGAAAAGAAAGCTTTGCTAAGGCACCAGTCATCAAGAGTCTGAGTTATGTTGATTGTGTAACAATCTGTCTGCTCAGAATCACAGGCATCTGCTTACTGTTTAACTAAAACTGCACTGTGATAAACCCTATTGGGAAGTGAAGCACGGGTCAGGAGGGGCCACTGGCGATCATTTCATGGCAGGGTTGCTCTGAGATTGTTAAGTGTTCTCGGTCGCTTTTTGACACTGTAAATCACTGCAGAAAAGTACAGAATAACATTAACTTTTTACTGGCGGAACGTTTCAAAGTTCACAGAAGGAATCTCGTGATCTCAGCTGTCAATATAATAATATCTATCTATGTCTTTAAAAATATACATATATCAACAGTATGAACGTGTACAAACAGGACACCACACCGCAATTTATGCCGGACAGAGTCTGCCAAACAATCAAAACATCTGCAGGTCTGATGTTACCTTGAAGGAATATGGCCCTGCCAACAGAACATCTAGTGCTCTTAAACACAAGATTCTGTAACCTCTAACTTCTAACAGTTTCATATAAACCTACATCAATTGATTCTGGAGGGGAGCACAACAAGCTGTAAACACAGCACGAGACAAAATGATCACCTTCACCAAACATGCCCACAAATAGTTGCCTTATTAGACTGAGACAGAGAAACATTTTGGGGTTGTGTTTCATCCTCCTAGCAAACTAAATGCAAATAGTTGCCCTGTTTCAGCTCTGTTTTGCTCTCCACCAAATGTCGCACTGTTCCAGAGAGGCTAACGTGTTATTTTTTCAAAGTCCAAGTTTAGTCTCAAACGACTCAACAATGAGAGAGACAAGTTGACTGTGAGTGTGTGGCCTAAGCCCAAGTGCCCGTCTGTGGTCACCAGCTGAAATGAGAAGCAACAGCTTTAACGTTACTCACAGTGCTTTAATCCACTGTTAAAAGAAAACATCATTTTACTGCGACTGTTTTTTTTTTTTTTTACATGTGACCTTTTCTATCCCTCCTGGCCACAGTGCCATCCTGCACGCGATGGCCTGCGGGGAAAGTGCTGGTGTGTGGATCAGAAGACGGGCATGAGGCTGCCAGGCCCACTGGAGCTCCGAGGGGATCTGGACTGTCACCAGTTGATGACCGCAACCCTGAGAGATTGAAGGGTGGAGAGGCAGCGAGGGTGCAGCACCAGCAGACTTCTACTGGCGTATAACAGTAGAACTACACGAGGAAGAGACTCTACTCTACAGCCTCGCTTCACCTGAGGCCAACTGTACTTTGAGCCTGCGCCACGAAAAAGGAAACCATTGTTTTTTTTGTTGCTATTTTGTTTTTGTCCGTGAGAGTATGTGAGTCTTTCTAGCACTTGTTGTGTGTTGTGTTGTTTCTACTATGTGAACTTAACAGCGTTAGGTCTTAAGACACGTGTGCTTTAAAGTTACATGTGGAAGAAAAAAATCAATCCACAGATAACAGTTGTAACTGTGACTGTTGTTAGAGAGCAAAACAGAGTCAGTAGGGATTTTTTGAAAAGAATGAAAATGTGTCAACCCGCCAGATAATCAGACCCAAGCTAGGACAGGATCTGTTAACATTGATTTTAATCTTTCTGGAGCACGAGGCCAGGTGGAATTACCGCATCAGGGCAATCCACAAAGATTCCTTAAAAGATTGCGAACTAGTTTGTCACAAAATATGCAGAATTGGTTGCAACGCATTGCTCTGATTCCACTGCCCTATATGTCATAAACCCCACTCACCTGGTCAGAACAAAGAGAAAGAGGGTCCGCAAACACACAGTCGGGTTTAACGACGACACGAGAGCAGCGATAAAAGAAAGGGATGAGAACAGATAAAGTGAACGAGGAGACGGGGGCAACAAAGGAATCCAGCGAACCCCTGCTGTGAGTTACCAAATGATAGGCTTTCATAGCTTTTTCGTAACATCAAAGCCAAAGTGTAAAGTGAGATTAGTTTGAACGACTTGAACGATTTGCTTCGTCTCCCGGTGGTAAAGCCTTCTTCTTCCTCTCTAGCATCGAGCTCCAAAGGACTTGCCGCGTAGCGGGGCTAGAAGCTCTGTGCGCTGCTGATAGGATAATCTTATTCCTACAGCTGGAGCCAAGTTCCCAGTGTGACTTTCATTTCTAGATGAATGTGCTTCAAAATACAGGATTTTTCTCCAAACAGACTGCTTGGCAGACCTTCGATGGTGCTATATACTGAGTGTGCCAAAATACACAATAAACCTTTTTGAGCATTTTTGGGGATTGTTATAGAAGACTTTTCAGGAAGTGGAGCAGTTACCATCATGTGTGAGGAACAGCAACATGTGTGACCGTCTGCACTTACTGTTTTAAATTTTTGTTGTTTTGAAGTGTTTTGAACGGTAATGTTAAAATATATGAGAAACATCCCACCATCACTGCAGCTACAACTGGCTTATTGTTTCATTGGCCTGTGTTTTAAATTGCAGGCGTGATGTCTCTTAAATATACAAGTTGCAATGATTAAACTCCGGGCAGCGTAGCAAGTCTTGGTTAACATGAAGCTTTGAATGGAGGAGGTGCAGCAGTAAAGATAGCCTGGTGTTTATGCGCAAACAAGAATTTCTTCTTTTAATTTGACTAGTTTTATATTGTCTGAAGGGCCTGACACTAAGAAGTTAAGGAGTGTTTTACCAGTATAAATTACGTAGTGTGGATAGATGGACAGAATTAGCGTTGCTGCCCACGCAGAACACCATCAAACGTCAACCTTACGAATCAATGGTGTTGATTCTGTTCCACGGATGTTTGTGTTCTTTCTATGCCTCCACATACCGATATCATCCAGTAATCTTATTAAAGTATTAAAGCACAACACTCTAACGGGAGGTCCATTCAGCTCCACAGTCATTAAGAAGGGCCATGAAAACTATGGCTGTTATCATTGTTATATTGTGTGTTTGCACATTTTTTCATTATTCAGTTTGTTGTAAATGGAAGTAAAGGAGAAAAGTTCATTCTGGTGCTTTTCTCATTCTGTGTTTATCCTTGGTTTAACACCGGCGGGGGGGGGGGGGGGGGGGGGGTGTAGTAGTCAGTCCGCTTTTAAATTCCAGACTTTTTCAAGGGAAGGTAATTTTGGGGGAAAGGGGGGAGGTTAAAATGATTTGCCGCGATTTATTGTTATCTCAACACAGCAGAGTGGGGGCAGTTAGATACTCTATTGGCCAACCCGATTCCCAAGATTAACATCAGACTGAGAAGTTCTCCATTTTATCTTGCATCCTCTATGCATCCTCAGGTGACATTTTGGAAATCAAGCTTTCTACTATTTGTAAACCTAAGAAATGAAATATTGTGTTTTTAGTGCACTTTGACTTCTATCACTTTGCTACAAAACAAACTCATGCTTTTGCAATATATTGGCATCCTATATGTGTAGCCGGTATAAACTAATCTAATGTAACAAAACTACATTGAATCATTGCTACCGCTTAGAATTGTCAAAAACAAAATAGCACAAAACTTTGTGCAAAGAATACCAGCAAAGCATCAATACTCAGTGATTTGCATGCACAAACTCCTTCTAATCATTCATCAACTAATGAATAGTTACTAAACACATGTTTCTGTCAATGGTAATATTTGAGAGGAGAGAGGAAATGGAAAAAGGTTTTGGCTTTGACATTGTAAAGGCCTTCTAACTAACATAAGCTGTGTATTACTTAGGCTATAGTGGGTTGCTTGATCTGTTATTGCATTTCTCTGGAATAGACTGTCATGTTTGGCTTTGATATTATCGATTAACGTCTAGAAGATATTAATTCATGTTTGCATGCATACAAATGGACCAAGTTTAGAAACAGTTACGGTGTTGTGTATCTTGTCCAGAACAGGACTGTTGTAAAAAAACAACTGTGTGATGAAAGAACTGAAATATAGAGTTTCAACCAATGAGAATTACTTTATACATGTTTACCCAATGAAACTGTACACATTGTAATACATCAATTAAAACCCCTTTAAAAAAAAATTCCTGTCGCTGTTATTAGTATCAGTAGTTATAAAAGCATTGGACTATTTTAACTGATCACAGATATATGAGTACCAGCATTTATGTTGGGCCTATAAGTATAGGCCTATAAAAACTACAAAACTCCATGCTGCAGCTTTCTTTTCTATTAGCTTGTATCACATCAAAAAATTATAATACGCACAAATACATTTGGAATTAAGTAGTATATAAAGATGAGCTACACAATGGCCATTTGGTCAAGAATGCATTTAAAAGCCAAACCTTTGAGGTAGCATGCATGATATATGATTAATTGTGTTTAATATTTGCACAGCTCAGAAGTCTATTATAGTTTTACAAAAGATGTATTACTTTTACGGTAATACTGACAGCAATGTGATAATTGTCAAAGTTTAGTGTACTTTATATTGCTGTTTTAGTTCACTGTTTGATAGGAAGAATAGTCTCCACTACGGTGTAGACTAATGGGGATCCTTAATAAAATACAAAACACAAATACATAGGGTTTACTTTTTGACTCAAAAATGCTCTCATCAAAAATCAATGATTAAAAAAAAGTATCAATGATATTTCTAAATGCTTAGATGTGATTTGGTAAGCAGTAAAAAATAGATTTCTCAAAATCTTGCAGGAAACACATTTTTGCATAAAAGGTTGTAGGTGCTTAATTACATATTGAACTGTGTTCTAGTATTTACTTCACATCAGAATGTACCACCACAACAGAGCGTATCAGTCTGTGGGAAACAAAAGTTGCTGCCTCAAGTGAGAGGCCAAAAATGAACATTTTGGAATTCATGAAACTAAGTCATATGGTCCCACATGTGTCTATGGATAGGATGAATGCTGGTTTGACAAAGCTTATTGATAAAAACTCATTTGCATTCTTCAAAGAAAAACCTCTGGAATGATACATCATAATAATCAGACTGCGGCAGCTTCTAAAAATATCCCCACCATCCACCACCAGAGTAAACTTTCAAGTCTGCTTAGTTCCACTGTCTGAGTCTATTTTGGGGAGGTCTAAAGGCTTAAGAATTCAGGTCCGAGGCTGGATTACATGAACAGCTTTACGGGTTTTCCTTTGATTGATTAAAAATGTCACAGGCACTGCTGCCTCTGGGCATCCACAATTCCACAGCTGTGCCTGGGAGGCCCTGTGCAAGTTTCTGTGTTAAACCTGCACAGTAGCTTACAGGAGGCATGTGACCTCCAACCCTTATCTCCAGATGGACTCCATCACAGGTGTCCGCCGCCACACAAGGTCTTCCTGCCCACGCCTTGAGTGGTGCTACCGAAGCATCCGTGCATGTTTCTGGCCGAGGCCTGGTTGATGAAAAGAAACACAAATCGCCACACATGCAGATTAGAACATAACATTGTTTGCATGCATTATGTACAGGATACAGGTCAAGCAGAAATAAAATAAGCTATCAAGTGTGCAGTGCAAACAGACAGAAATGGGGTAACAATGAACACAATCAATTAACAAACCCAAAACAAGTTATATTCGGGTTGAATGGACATAGATGGAGGCTAAATCCTACAGGCTTTGGATTGTTATCTTGAGGGGAACACACTATTACAACTATGGACCTGGACGGCTCTCAAACAATGTGAACAAGAATGCAAAGTATTTCAGTTCTAACAACAATGGAGCAGTGAATAGGGCAACCATGATATTCTCCAAAGCTTAGTGGCCTGTGAAGCTTCTGTAACACAACATGCTATAAGGTGACATAATTCATAATTATTTTTCAAAACTTTAAATACCCTGAGATGTTACCTCTTGGAAAAATGGGTGAAAAGTATCTGCACTATAGCATATTTTTGACACAACAAAACTGTAAATCAGCTTTTGCCTTCCTTATATTTGTGGCCATCCACATCTGCATGTCAAAGATGAAGCTATAAAATGTAAACTTTGGCTACACTGTTAAGTTCCCTTCTTCTTTTAACGCTAACCTAATATATTATATGGAGTGACTATTGTTGAGGAGAAAGATGTTTTGCTGTTATATATTGATCAGCGATAGCTGCAGCAGTGACAGCTAATGGCGATGAGCATCAGCATCGAGGCAAGCCACAGCTGTAATGAGGAAAGGGTGGGGGTGCAATTCTGGAAGATTCTGCAGGAATCTTACGAGTGGACCCCATTTCATTCGTTTATTGTGGGGACTGTTCTAGGAGCTAGGTGGCTTAGCCTTCCCTGTCAAAGCCACAACTGTGGTGGCTAAAGGTATTAGGGTGAGTTTTCTCACTTAAAGTATTCAAGCTCGCTTGTCACCATCAGAATCTATGGGAACGCGTTTATCTCTAGATGTGTTGGTTTGAGTTGACGTTGCATGCTAATTATGATCTATTGGGGTATTTTTTATTTCCATGTAGCCAGCTAAGCTACGCAACCGGCCCAGCTAACGTTAACTGAGCTGATGAGGCTTACAATATGGCGTCTATTTATCCAACGTTAACTACCGTTAAAACAATACGATTACGGGCACATCAGACGCTGTATTTGCGGCTGGTTTCTGCTTCAAACTGGCCCACCTGTCCGAGGAGAAACAACGAATTTCAGCAGCTAACGTTACATCAGCAGCTAGCATGGATACATGCTAACATTAGCTCGATAGCTAACTTCGTTCAATGAATTTAACTACGCTATAGATGTAGCGTTCGCGCTAGCGCAGGGCGGACGTAGGGTTCACTCCCAGCTAATGGTGCTAGTCCACGCCTTGACGTTACAATATCCACATATTTCACATTTCGTGCGACCCAAAACAAAGAAACGCCGTTGTTGACAGCGTCCCTTCGGATAAATGAAACGCCCAGCTGCTTATATCCCAACATCTATCCAGGCTGTCAGTTTTGGTCGTGACGTTAAGCTAATCCTCGCTTTCGAGCTTCACCAACGGAGTCTCTTTGTTGTTGTTGTTTTTTCGCCACGTAGAGAACCAGCCCGTCCACACAATTCCCGTCATAAACATGACATCAAACGCAATTGTGCTCTAAAATGTGTTTATTACAGAGCCAAATGACTGGAACGCGCTGATTCCCTCCTCACTGCAGACATGTCAAGTAAGGACCTGGGAGAGTTTTAGCTAACGTTGGTTGTTGTGATATGAACCTCCTCACAGGTGATAATGATAACATTTGAATTCCACCAGGCTGTTTCCTTTAATCAATCTCCCGTGATGCAGCCATAACGCATGATGATCATAATCATGATTAACTGGGAAAAGAATTAGGTCTAATTTCTTATTGATGTTTTTTTTTTATGGACAGTATTGTGAGAAGAAATAACTAGACAATAGCAAAGTATAGCTAAGGGTTAAATTGAATGGTTGGAAATAAAATGTTTCACTTGTCTGATGTTTCATTTTGACCTTTTCTTTTACAACAGAGAGACCATCCTATGCCCCTCCCCCTCCCCCGGCCCCTGCAACAGTAAGAACCGTAAAAAACAAAGTGTAGCACCAAATATTGTCTAGGTATCACAAGTTAAACCCATATTGCTGTTTGGACACTTCATTTACATGTACAAGCTTTTAATATAGGCTTCGACAAACATTTTTTAAAGAGATCAGATTTTTGTTGAATCCACTAACCCCGTTAAGGATACAAATGATGCGGTGATACGCCACTGCTTCTAAAAACTGTTTCTTTATTGCCTCAGCATGAATGCAAATGTCTTCAAAAAATGTCCAGCCCGTTTCATTGGTTATTCAAGTCTTGGTGTTTCCTCCTTTCCTCCTTTAATATTATTATCTGACTTATGTCCATCAGCAACTGCCCAACACTGCCGGGTTTGTAGGCTACAACCCGTACAGCCATCTGGCCTACAACAACTACCGACTGGGCGGGAGCCAGAGCAGCAACAGTCGGGTAACGGTAGGAATATTAAAAGACAAATATTTTCTGGATGCTGTGGAAAGTTCAGTACGAGAAGCCTCACACTCAGAATGAAAATGTTGTGGGCGTCTCTCTGAACCGCCTCTGCTGTCTGCACCACAGTGTGTATTCAAATTACACATACCTCTCAGTCTATATTTCTGACAGCCATGTAAAGTAGATCCATGCCACCAGTGTTGTCATGGCATTACAGACTTAATGCATGGCCCTGGCTTCTTTGCAGTAATTAATTTGCTGGATGCAAGCTGTGGTTGGTTGACTCTAATAATGGCATTAAGGGTAAATCTCAGCTTAAATAGTCTTTTTGTATTTTTCTTTCAGTCTATTATGTTCCACTCAGTAGGGTTCCTGACTTGTGTTTGGCCTCAAACTGTCATTAATTAAATTGGGATAATTGAATTGATATAACAATACTGTGATAACTTGTATATGATTCTACTGCGTTAGGGTTAGCTCTCTTTATTATTGCACAACATTCACCTGCACAAAGTTTTATGCAATGTCCTCAGCCTCGTCAAGATAGTTTAAAGAGTTGCCTTATAACTACCCAACAAACGTACCTTTTTTTTTTTCTTCACTTGCCAGAATTCCTCTGGAATAAATATTCCAAAGCCGCCAAAGCCTCCCGATAAGCCATTGATGCCGTATATGAGATATAGCCGTAAGGTAAGTACACCGTGTGTAATTGCTGCATTTTGCAAAATGGTGTGCTCTGTTGGAAGACGGGAGGCTTAGCTTTTAGCAGCTTTTATTAGCTCAGAGAAATTAAGACGTACATTTTGTTTCAGACACCAATAGCTGTTTATCAAGGTAAGTGTAAAGCCAAATTAAACTTGGACTGTCCTCATCACATAGTGGGATTTTTCAATTTGGAGATGGAGCTTAAAGCACTCGGCCTCCTCTGGTTTGTGACCTCTCTGCAAAGAGATAACCACATAAAGCCCCTCCAACCCGACCCAACTCCACACCCATGTCTGGTTCTCATCACCAGGTTTGGGATCAAGTAAAAGCCTCCAATCCTGATCTGAAGCTATGGGAAATTGGGAAGATAATCGGTGGCATGTGGAGGGACCTCACTGATGAGGAGAAACAGGATTATTTGAATGACTACGAAGCAGAGAAGGTTGGTTGTTTAACAAGGGGAGTTTCTGGGAGTGTTCTGATGGGTGACCATTAGATGTGTCTCCAACACTTGTGGGTCCCTCCTGTCATCATTCCTTACTTCATAAGTAAACTTCTCTCCCTGTCATGTCATAGTTGATAGAAACGTTGTGTCTGCTTTCCATCTCGGTTTCCTTTGTCATTCCTTTCATCTTCTCCACTGTAGATTGAGTATAATGAGAGCATGAAGGCCTATCACAACTCGCCAGCGTACCTGGCCTACGTCACTGCAAAAAGCCGGGCCGAGGCGGCCCTGGAAGAGGAGAGCCGCCAGAGGCAGTCCAGGCTGGACAAGGGCGAGCCGTACATAAGCATTCAGCCAGCCGAGGACCCAGATGGTAAGGCCACTCAGCTAAATGCTTCGTCTCCCAAGGACTAGAGCGATGTCACAGAGCTGTATTTACTGGAACTCAACCACACCGAGCTGCCAGCCCGCACACCCACACACTGCCCCCCCCTCCTCCACACCCACCCACTGCTACATCACATTGTTGGTCATTCTACATTTGAAATTACATATTTGCTTTCAAGGAGCAAATGGAAAAAAACATTGTCTTTACTTTGCACAGTTGTTTACAGTTCATTGGTTTAGACATAATTGCAGAATTTACATTCTTTTGTCTGTTGTTTTTAAGACCGACACAAACATACACACACACTCACTTACACACACATATACACATTCACATAAACGATAAGACACCCAAGCCAGAAGAAGACGTTACACCCACCTCAAGGAAATGATGCCTGTCTGGGGTCTGGCAGGGTTACAGTGGAAGATAATGATGTACAGGAAAACTACAGATAAAAACAATTGCTATCCAGTAACACCCAAAACCATAAAAATGTTGGTGCTTCTATCCCACTGCGTTATGTACTCCAACAACTGCCCCATACACCAGTTATAAAATACGATTTTAGTTTATGTTAAGATATTAATAATAAACAGTGTTATAGGACCAGGGAGGTCAAACTCATTATAGGTTTGGACCATTAAAAATCATAGGGGGGGGGGGGGGGGGGGGGGGGGGGTGGTTCCGTGCGGAAACGCTGTTGTCAAAAAGGTCTAACGCCGGGGTCCCCACACCTTTTTGGCTCACAAGTTACTTTTCGCTTAACTTTTTAATCCAAGTCATAGCGATCTACCCGCCCTCCAACCTGGGCAGTTTGCCCAAATAATAATAATTACGACCACTTAGTAGTCCCTTTGGATAAAAGCGTCAGCTAAATGACATGTAATGTAATGTAACCGAACGGAACAACAGCGCTGCATACCGGGAGCACAGAAACAAATCGATATAAAAAAAAAATCAAAAACACAACCAGCCGCGCATGCGTTTTGACCCTACGTAATTATTATTATTTTTTCCATGGAAGGGATATACTGGCGCTGTGTTGGTGAATAACCTGGTCCCCCTGGTCTAACGCACAGAGTGCTACCCCCAGTGGACTTTCTCGGAATTGCAGGCACTTTTATATAAATGCAATTAATGTATTTCTGTAATTCTTACATTTAGCAAAGTTAGACACAAATTGTGGGAGGAGTCTGTATGTTATTTTCTTCCAGCAGTGGAACTAGCCGTCAACATCAAGTCAACTGTATTTGTTGATTATTTGTGTATTTGGGCCGACCGGGTGTGGGCGGCGCATCAGTTGGCCAAACGGGGCAGTCGCTCTCTGCCCCACTGCTGCGAGCGCCACACAGACTTATTTGCGACATATTAATGTCAGTGTGGAACGGCCGTGCGTGGAAAAATAACAAAAAATAATTAAAAATAATATTTGATTATATATTGTTTTAATTGCACACTTTTTCACGCCCCCCTGTTTTAATGGTTGGGGAAGCTGAGTTATCTTGTCAGTGAATCTTCAACACCTTAATTCTCAATGACTTCAGAATCATTTACTTGACTTTCCTGTTAAACTACTTGAGCAAAACCTTCAACATGGCAGAAGAGATTCATTTTTCTTCGAAAACCCACACACCGGGGCACAGCAGGAACTAGTTCAGGTGATGACCATTTCTTTTCACAGCAATGAGGAACAAACAAGGGTGATTCTTCTTACACCATCACCTTGTACCTAAATGTCAGTAGGAAATACATTTACAACGAAGAACATTTGTTGACGAATGAAAATCCAAACTACATTCCAACAGTCCACTTGACGTCTGTTATAATTAACTGCTTGTCCCATTTGCCTTACAATAATGGTTCTGGCATGATGGCCTATACTTAACTCTGTATAAATATTAGCAACATTTTCCTTCATGTTTACAGCCACGTGAGTACTTGCATTGTGTGTTTACCGAAGCCCCCTCATCCTGGTGAATGGTGTCTGTGTGACACATCTCAGACAATACAACGGTTTTTATTTCTTCAGATTACGACGACGGGTTTTCCATGAAGCACTCTGCTGCGGCCCGTTTCCAACGCAATCACCGCCTGATCAGCGAGATTCTTAGTGAGAGCGTCGTCCCAGATGTGCGCTCAGTCGTGACCACCGCTCGCATGCAGGTCCTCAAACGCCAGGTCCAGTCTTTGATGGTACACCAGGTGTGATCGAGTTGTGGTCTTCTAATCTTCATGCTATGGTGGCATTGAGCAGACAGCTTTGTTTCCAATGGTTAAATAATGTAATAACCATGTAGAACTGTGTGTGTGTGTGTGACACAGAGAAAGTTGGAAGCAGAGTTGCTTCAGATTGAAGACCGCCACCAGGACAAGAAAAGAAAATTCCTCGACGCCACAGAGTCCTTCACGAATGAGCTCAAAAGGGTACGGCATCTTTGACATCATGGTTCTGCTCACACGCATTTGCATTTTGTTTACCCATGGCATGCAATGTGCAGCCTTGCAGCCACCAGCTGCAGCAGTTCTGTTAATCGTATAGCTGGTAGTGGTTAAAATGTGTCACGCGGATGATAACTTTTGTTCTGAGTGAGATGCAGCAGTCAAACGCACTGTCTACTGTTCACAACAGGCGGCGCCATTTATCCTTTGTAGATCTCCCCACGCAATCTATTCTTGCATGAGAATAATCATTTTCAAACATGCACCTAAACACCATTGTCCTTCAGTTGAGTTCATTCAATTACATTGTTTATTTAGCCAATCCTTAAGAGTGAAAAGAGTGCAGCGATTCCACATTAAATCCCAAATTACTGCACTTTAAAGCTGTGCTGTCTGAAGGTGGAAGTGGACATGGAGAAGATCTCTGCAGAGATTTCTGCAGCAGAGGAAGCCGCTCGCAAACGAATGGCCGATCGCGATAAGGACGGAGGAGACCGAGGCGCAAGAGACGCTCGGACCTGTGTGTTGGCAGAAGAAGAAAAACACATTTGTGCCACACATGGGAACAAGCCCCAGCAAAACTCTCAAAGTGAAAACAGCAACAAAGAAGGAGAGGAAGCAGAATCCAACTCAACACATACACCAGGTGTGCCACACTGGCTTTCATTACTGGCTTTGCTGCCATCTGAGCACGGCTTCATGTTTTTTAACATCGTGCTTTTGTGCTTTTTTGACTCAGGGAAGCCAAAAGTTCCAGACGAGCTTGAGACTCATCCAGGCGGGGAGGAGGGGGCATCAGAGGACAAGGAGAGCGTCCCAGAGGGAGCCATGGAGGAGGGAACCAGCGACAGTAACACAGGCTCGGAGACCACGTTGACTCAGACAGAAGAGGCTCCGACTAGTGACCCGTCAGAGGGGTCCAGCAGGGCGAGAGCAGCCCACTGAGTCCGACATATTTCCCCATCTGTGGACCGCGAGGCTCCCAAATCATCATCAACCGTGAATCACTACGTCTGCCGGTCTGCAGCATCACCATCTAAAAACACATTGTGCAGTATCAACTTAGTTCGAAAGAGAATTCCCTGTCTCGCAGACAGGCTGATGGAGACTGGCCATTTGAAAAACAGCTGTCCCATGAAACAGACATTGTTCAGTGTTATATTAGACTTTGTCCTTTGTATTGTAATTCCCTTGTCGCTTTAATTGTTATTTTTGCATGAGGCAATGTTAAAAAATAAGTTGGCATACTTGCCATGCTGCGTGACCATCTCCTTGTCAGGAGAAAGTTTGTTTACCCCTCGTATCAGTATTACAGTGACAGTATTGTCTCAGGAGTTTGTAATCAGTAGTAGTTATTTATTATCAGCATTTTAATTAAACTTGTGTTTTGGTTGTCCCAGTTCATCCAATGAGTACATCACATGATCATAAATGCTGTACAATGCCTGACTACCAGTGTTCTCAAGTTTGCTAGCTCTCAATCAAATCAAAAGCAGTATGCTTAGGAAATATCTGTGTTATGATGAATATTGCAATTTTCTGTACCGTAATGGTGTACACAGTGTAACGAGGTTTGCTTAAACATGGCTTTTCCTGTCGTGAAACAGCTTGAAGAACTCATTGACATGCAGTCTTACAATGAATTTCCTTTTTGCATATTTATACCAATAAACTTTTCTACCCTGAAAAAGTTCTCACTGTAATTGTTTTTTTTTTACCATCTTTTTGTATGAAGATACAAATGTGCAGTACATCTACAAAACAAACATGCATAATTCAAAATGTATAATAAACAGTATTCTTTGATGACACTACGTGACGCAACGATGAGGCAAAAGTACAGAAAACAGGTACAGTGCCAGACAAAAGTTAGAACACATTTTCTCATTCAATCAGAAAGTGTGTCCAAACGTTTGACTGTTGCTGAATGCGCCGGCTTGTATCCGACAGTCATCAGTGCACACTACACAGCCTGGGTCCTTTGTACAGAGTGGGTAAGGGATGTGGGTAAGATGAGAGGGAATGGTTCTGATTTCCTGTTATCAGTGAAGAACTTGCAGCCGTCCTGAAACTTCTTTTGTGTTGTGACAAAATGCCGCGTTTGAGCCCAGAGGAGGAACGCTTTGAGTATCATGTTTTCTACGGTCTCAGCCCCTCGTTGAATGATCACACTTCCCTGGTGCTGTAGTCTCAGTGTGACAGCAGGGCGCATGCACTGCAACTCGCCACATTTTGTTCCGTGTGGTTACCACTGCCTGTAGTGAAAGCAAAAAACCCAAACCGCAGAGATACAGGTGTGCAGGAGGGAGCCTGAGTGGAGCTTCTAGTAGGCCTCGTCTGCTGTCCGGCATAAAACTACGATGATGCAAAGCAGAAGGCTGTTGGATGTACCAGCAATGTCTGTCTTAATATTTCCCTAAACACTTTATCAAACTAGTCTGATTATATGACTTAATATTTACTCTTAATTATCTTGTAATGTTAAGTGACTTTAAAAAAATAAAAATTACACACCATACATGTGTCTGATTAACTGGGTTAATATGCCTCGGTGCACAAAAAAAAAGAAGAAAAAAAAAGATATTGTTTTGTATTGGTACAAACAGTGAAATAATTAGTGATGTGACACTGCTAAATACAGAAGTAAAAAAGGAAATGGGTATGCACACCATTTAAGATAAGGCAAACAAGCACGTGCTTATAACGGGAGGCACAATAATTAGAACTAAAGTAAGCAAGCCAAGTTTAGCCATTCTGAGCTTCAGAAGGCCGTCACCCTACATACGTAAAGATACACGCAGACCCGAAATGAGTAAAAACAAAACTAGTGTCTGTGTCATGCCGGTGTAGACACCTCCGAAAGACAAAAATAAATCCATGCAAATTGACACACGTTGCGTTTGTGTGTCATTCATGTGGATAACGCGTGACAATTCTCTTCAAAAGTTCATTTTACCGATAGAAATTAGATTTTGATTCACATTTCGGTTGTAGTCTGTGGTTTTCTCACATGATACTTCGGGTGTTTTTTTCATTTCAACAAAAGGGAAACCACCATCAAACGCAGACATTAGCTCGTTGTGCTCTGTGGCTGTGACTGCAGTGTGCTCCTCTAAGTCAACATGGCTTGTGTCAGCGGTGAGTACCTTATCACAGTTTAACTAAGATAGTCAAAAGTATGTTGTATTTACTCTACTGAAGGCATACATGTAAAAAAAAAAAAAGGGGATCAACATGATCTTAAAATATTTTAAATAAAAGTGACCTAAAATACCAATAGATATTGTATGAACCATAATTTACATTTCACATGGCAATGGTTAAATGAGTAAACTAGTAATCACTTTTTTTACATTACATGCGGGTTACATGCGTGTACATGACTGTATCCGTACCAGACAGGTGGGGCTAAAGGAGAAATGCTATTAGTTGGGTTAATGGCTTGTGTAGCATTGCAAGAGTGTAGGTAGCTTTTGTTTTGGTTGTTCAGTTGGGGAGCTTCTTGTAAATCGGTCTCTTACATATTTGACCGCTTCAGCGACTCATTCTATTACTCTCGGTAATTTCACATAATGTCTGCACAGCTCATTAAGGATGGTGTTAATCATGATATTACAGTGCTTGGTCTTCTAAAAGGGACTTTATTTGTTTTTTCAGATCTCCGACACCTTCTGCCAGCTGTGCTGATATTGTTGATGACTTTCAAGGTAAATTTAAATCACAACTGAAGCAGAATCTTTTGATTATGGACATGAAAGATAAGAAGATGTTAACACGTTTGTAGCTATTTGTATCTACATGCTACTTGAGTTGAAAATAGCAGGCACCAGGTAACTAAGCACATCTCTCTCCTCTCAAGCACTATTTCTAATGAAGTGGTTAAAGGTCTGCTAAAAACAGGTTGGTCAATTGCTCCACTTTAACCTGCTTTCATCTGACCATTGAATCTGACTTTGATTGCAGTGTTCCATGTGTTACCACGAATTCAATGAAACCAAAGACTATAACGACTCCATGTTTTACCTGGACTATAACACCAGTCCGGACTACAGTGAGTTCCCTGAACTCTGTGTGAAAGAATTCAACCGCCAGTTCCGCCGCTGGTTCGTTCCGACCTTCTACTTCATCATCTGCCTTCTCGGGGTGGCAGGGAACCTACTCGTCATCCTCACCTTCTTCTACTTCAAGCGCCTCAAGACCATGACGGACGTGTACCTGCTCAACCTGTCCTTTGCGGACCTGCTCTTCGCTCTGTCGCTCCCCTTTTGGGCAGCCAACTCCACCACAGAATGGAGGCTGGGTCTGACCATGTGCAAAGCGATGTACACAGTTTACAAGGTCAGCTTATACGGCAGCATGTTCGTCCTCGCTTTCATCAGTGTGGAGCGCTACTTCGTCATCGCCAAGGCCATCTCCGCTCACCGCTACCGCTCCCAAACGCTGTTTCTCAGCAAGGTGTCGTCAGTCGCCATCTGGTTGATGGCGCTGATCTTCTCCATACCAGACATGACCTACACCACAATCAACAACAACACCTGCACCCTGTACAGCAGCTATTCTGACATGCGCCGCGTCAAAATAGAGGCCAGCCAGATCGTCTTGGCTTTCGCCCTCCCGCTCCTGGTCATGAGCGTCTGTTACAGCAGAATCGTCCGAACCCTGTGCCAGGCCCGCGGCTTCGAACGCAACAAGGCCATCAAGGTGATCCTCGCCGTGGCGGCCGTCTTCCTGGTGTGCCAGATTCCCTACAACCTGATCCTGATTGTGAACACGGTGGTCATAGCACAAGGAAAAAGCGAAGACTGCAACTACCAGAACACTTTCCTCTACGCCAGCGATGTCACCCAGTGCGTGGCTTTCCTGAGGTGCTGCCTGAACCCCTTTGTCTATGCCTTTATTGGTGTCAAGTTCCGCCATGATCTCCTCAAGCTCATGAAGGACTCGGGCTGCATGAGCCATGACTGGTTCATCAAGTTTAGCGGGGGCCGGAGGAGGAGCTCGGGGGCCACCGACACTGACACCAACACCACATTATCTCCTTGAAGCGGTTTTAAGAACCCTCCGATTCGCACGTAGGACGGACAAAGGACTGATGACAAACATCTCACCTAAAATACAAGACATATGTAACATGTACATAGCAGAGGTTAAATGACAATTTTTTGGGTTTTCATTTTCTTTAAATCATCTTTGGTTATTATTTTTGTGCGTTGGCTACCAAGTACAATATTTCAATAAATTCACAAAATTAATGAAAAGCATGTTCAATAAACTAAAAAAAAACACACTGTCTTTTTTCTGCTACTTATAACACTGTAAAAATACATTAAGGAAAGTTAAACCCTTTTTTTTTTATTAGGGGATTTGTTATCAAAGGAAATACTTGATAGGAAAAAAACATTACCAATATCAATACTACAAAATGAAAATAAATACATACAAAAGATTGAAACACACAAACAACGTCAATCAGGTCAATCTTATATTTCATCCAACTGCCAGATTGTTGTTTTATTCCTTTGTTTTCAGACTTAATGATATGAGAGAACACAGACGACTAGGTTAGGGAGGTCATCTGCCCAGACTCTTGCCATATATTTGATCCAACCCGCCCACTTGTGTATGTACCTCCTCTTAACCTTAGAATTCCTATTATGCGTTATGAAACACAACAAGGTTTTCTGGCAGAACCTCGTTGGGAAACTGGTGTGCAGAGTACAAATCACCAGAAGACATTTCTCAACAGACCGTAATGATTTATACTTCTTCTGCTGTGCCCGTTGTTTGCGGCCCGTTTGTCCAGGCCAGGAACATTTGGTACCGAGGATGCATGTCATTGATTTGGACGTGCGTTTTTTAAATCATTCTTTAGGCAGGGATCCCACCTCCTTGCACGATGTTCAATCAAACTTCAGAGGCGCTTGGCGAGTAGGCAAGTTTTTCATGAGGGGCCTGAAAGCTCTGATCAAGCTTTTTAAGTAAGAATAAGGCCTAAGGTTACAATGTGTAACGCTTGGCCACATCCAACCTCCAACAACTAACAGCTGGGCAGGAATATGCTAAATTCAGCCAAACTTCGGAAATTTAGAGACGGTGGAAATAAGACTGCTACCATATAATCTTGTTGTGTGGCTTCTGCCTGTGATCGTGTCAGTGTACGTTTCTATCGTTTCTTTATTGAATGAAGTCAAAAGTCGGAAAAAGGAGAAAACACCTTCATGCCAACAGGAGGCTGCATTAGAGCGGTTGGCAGGTACTGGAGATGAAATGAATTCATCCAGTTAAGGGCCCACAGCTGATGTAATGGCAGCAACAGATCCTGACAAAGGGGGGAGTTTGGGAGGTCTGTCTGAATTTGAGGCTACAGCAAAAAGACATTTTAGTTTGCTTCGAAGAAAATGAATGGAAAATGCAGCTTCTTAACACACCAGACATTGTGATTCATCCAGAGATGACTCAACTTGGAGGTTAAGGAAGGCAGAACAACCCAGAGTAGACTTTACTTTACTTACTTTATCAAGCTTTAAAACAAATAACCAAGTTATCACGTACTGTTAAAGTGACCTGAATGAAGAGTGCGCAGGTTGATTGTAAGTCAAATCATGTTTTACACATTTAATATCAACAATGCCTACTTTACAGCAGCTTGAGTTGATACCATGTTGCCCTTAACACATTTACATATTCAGCAACACTAATGAACTCATCGCCATACTGGCTTTGTAAAACGTCCAATTCAAAAACATCTACACCAGCAGTAAAATCAGATCAAAAGCTAATTTCAGACTGTGATGACGGAAAGTTAATGCAGCACACATTCAACCCCTGCTTGTTTTAACAATTCCTACCACACACATTCTCTGCAAACACGCTCCACAGCCCCCAGTAGTTCCTCATGCCAAGGGTGAATCTGCTGTAACAAACCTTTGAAGCACTTTCTTTAGCACAGATAAAGGAGTAAAAAAAGAAAGCCCACCAGTCATGAACTTTACACCGCTGCGGTGACATCATCAGCCTGAGCCACATGGATTAGTGATCCTCACCGCTGATAGGCTCATAGGAAAAAAGGGTTTGGATTCCATTAACAAAAGCATGCAACTCACAAAATGTTAGGTAATCCAGTGAGCGGTCCCGGAGGAAAACATTACATCAGTAACATCTCAACTAGAAGAAAATAAGGTAAGCCGACCATTCTTTACCTAAATCTTAAGATATTTATTTAGATATTATTATAAGTTGTTTGCAGACACATAACACACTATTGTAGCACAAATGAAGATGCCCCCACATGTATGCTCTAGTTCACTAAAACAAAATACTGCTGAATAACTCAGAAGTTGCATTACGCCTCATATTTCATGACATGCTATGTTAAGGTGAGGAATTGCAAAACTAAGCGGGTGCTTCTTAAAGTTTTTAAATGATGATACTTTTCCATAAGACAAGCAGATTTGGGTCCGTAGACTTCTTGAATGTTTTCGCTGTTTAAGAAAAACACCTGTGTAGTCACGGTAACCCCGAGCCACCTGTGTGACTCACTGCGCACCACTCCTCGTCTGAGGGAGACACATTATGATCTGATCATCCCTCATATGACACGCCCTTCCTGGACAGCTATTCATGCAGATATCAGCAGCATTGAATTGAGACACTTACTCAGCTTGTGTCACCGTATTGTTTTCTGGTTGGATTGAGACACATGCAAAGCCTTGGGCTGCATGTACTCACTTGTGCCCCGTAGGACACTAATAATTTACTACTGTCAAGTTATTTCTGCACAAAGGGAAACCGTTTTATCTTTCTAGTGCTAGTCTAATCAGTGTTGAGGGTAAACGTAATCGATTGATTCAATAATCTCATTAGTGTGCGCAACATTGCACAGTTTGCAGCTGCAAAACCTGTTGCGCCTCCCGCATCCATCAAGCATCATTTGCTGTTTCAGTGACGTAGTTCAACGCAAGGAAGAGCTACAGGCTGCTGTTTCCGCTTGTATTTAGTCCCTACATCAGGGACAGTCAGCCGTATGTATCTAAACCAGAGTACAGTGGAAGATGATGTGGCTGACAATGTGGCTTTAATGGGTGTTTTTTGCAAAAATCAAAAACGCAGGCATATCCTTCCTGTGAAGACAGTGTAACTGATCTCTCTGCATTGTATCTGTTTCAGCAGTAGTCCCAGAAGACTGTGAGCTCTCTTAACATGATGCCTACAGCTAGAGGCATGTCCCAAATGATACCCAATCATGTCCTGAGAGTAGGCCAAACTATCCGCCTGGACTCAGGGCCACAGGAGACAGTCAATCGGCACCCCAGTCTCATGGAACCAAACAGTAACCATGGTGATTCTGATCTTGATATTTCCCTGAGTAATCTCAACCAGCTCATCCTGGAACTGGATCCGACATTTGAACCCATTGCGGTCAACCATAGTCCTTTGTGCATGAGCCCTCCTACAGGTACAGTAACTGTACGACTTCCCTTTGTTTCAACGCTTTTCACACATTTATGGTAACTCTTATTAAACACATGAACAAGGCCAACAGAATGACAGAAATAACTCCTCCAAGCTACTCGGGTGTGAAAAAGAGCATGATAAAAAAAAACAGTCACGCATATGGAACAAAAACACCCATAGCCTGTGAATTTGTAAATTTACCTTTCCTTTTGCGATGCTTTAAATTGTTTTAATTATTGGGCGATAGCACCACTTCAGGGAATCTGGGATTGGTGCCCAGACTAGAACCACACCCTGCAGATGTTGGGCTGCAGACACAGAAAAGCTCACTGAAGTAGAGTGAGGCTGATAGAACCGTGTCCTCACTTAGACCTGCTTAGATGAGAAAGTGTGCACAAGAGACAGCAAGGCATATAAATGGATTTCCTGTTGCTCATCTAGTCTTGAAAGGTGTTTGGCCACATGTTTACGAGTCAGAGTGCTCAAAGTAAAGGAAATCAAGCAACAGAAATCTAATCAAAACAAGTTCATTTCAACAGTTGCAAAGAAAGTGAATGCGCTCAGTTTAGTGCTGGTTTCCGATTAATGCAAAATACAGTATTCCTCCTTAAAACAATACTCAATACGGCACCTATGTGTAGTCTAGACACATTTAATCATTATTGGGAAACTGATTGCAGACGCTACCAGTAATGCATTATTCACAGGCTTCAGGCTTCCTGAAAAAATGAACTCACTTAATGCTATTCAACACAGTAGGGCACACAGATCCCCAAGAACAAGTTGGGACTCCTCAAGGTGATATTGTATCATTGCTACAGAAGACACGCACTATGCAAAGCACATATTTTTGAGGGAGTGACCTGAGTTGTGCAAGCAAGTACCTGCATGAGAGTTATGGCCCTTTTGATGGCACAAAACCAAACCATGAAAAAATTAGACAACACGCAGGGTTTTTCCATATTTCTCTTTTCTAGAGTTTTAGCTAACACTTTACTCTCCATTCCCAGATGACTCAGATGAGGACGTTTCACATTGCGTGTTGGTCACTCGAGGATGTTCTCCCTGCTCCCGGCCTCCTGCGATCCCATTTGTGTCCCCCAGTATACCGATCCCTAGATCCAGCCGTGTCAGCTGCAGTCCCCAAGGCACCCTGGTGTTCTCCAGCTCCCCGACGTCCTCCCTGCCTCCACTGCCATGCGGCAGCGGAGTCCGACGACATCCTTCACCAAAAAATGACGCAGCCTTTGCACAAGGATCCCTGCGCCTGTCACACTCCAACAGAAACAGTGCCGTCTCCCTTCTATCCACGTCGACATGCTCAGACACCAGCTACATCCTTGGCAGGTAAAAACCAGACTCAAAAACAGTGGAACAAATGAATCTTTTGCAGTGACATGGGGTGACTAAACCGTAACTGTTGTATTTACAAGCTGACAAAACAGGAAATGTAATAATTTATTCCCGGACACAATGTGCTGACTTCAGTAATAAAAACAAAAAACGTTTTGCCTTTTATGCAGCGCATTGATATTTACATGTGTAGTATATCCTCCTCCTCCCTACACAGCAACCTGTCCCTGGCCAGTGAAGACGCTGACTCTCAAGAGTTCATCCCCACTCACACATATGGCTCCTTTAACGGAGGGTCCAGAACTACAGCATTTGAGAACAGGCAAAGCCCAGAGAAGCCCCCGCTGTACAGGCAAGGAAAACTGCAGGAGCGTCCAGGGAAAGGACCACAGAGATGTCCTGCTTCACATTTGGGGTCTTTCAGCAATATTCCTGTACTGCTAATCAACGGTGAACCCCAGCAGGATCCGCACACCCACTCTGCTGGACAAGAAGTTGAGTTAATGCAGACCATCCTTAATGTGTCCAACTCAAAGCCCATTTCTCCTCAAAGTAAGTCACAAGCCTCAAAGTCGTCTATTTTACTGCCAGCTACCACATTTAAAACAGTGTCTGACCTCACTATCATATTTTTATGATTGTTAAGGTTTCCAAGCGCGTTTTAACGGCAGCCAGCCCTCAATGAAGTTTGTCATGGACACTTCAAAGTTTTGGTTCCGTCCACATATAAACAGAGCAGAAGGTGAGAACCTCAAAACCTCACTAAAGAAATAACTCGTACAAGCTTGGAAGTTTTCTTGCAGGACTCATACAATTTTTCACCTTCACAGTACAGATACACACATTTACAACTGTCTCAAAGCATTTTCTGTGATGTTTCATTCATTCCAGCTGAAGCTCTGGTAAAAGACAAGGAACCCGGAGCATTTGTTGTGAGGGACAGCACCTCCCACAGAGGCAGTTTTGGTCTGGCTATGAAGGTGAAACCAACCGACACCAACTTCACTGCTGCCACCTACCCAGGTAAACCTTTACTGACACTGCACGCGCTTACCCTCATTGGATTAGAAAGCTTTAGAAATCCCCAGTGATGAAACACCCCAAAATGCCATAAGAGACATGAATAACATGATCAGAAATAACATATATAGACAATTGTTATGACTACTTTTTTTTTTTTTTTTATAAAAGTGAGTGTTTGGTCAGATGCAGCAAAGAGAAGGTCACAAGTGCCTCAACTACCAGAATCACAGACAAATGTCTTTGTGAACATGGTGTACCATAGTGCAGCATTGGTCATATGTCTATAACAGAGGCCGGGAAGGCACAAGGAATCACTTACCCAACTGTGCTGATGGGAATGGGAATGTCTGATGACCTCCAGCTATCCGTGACGAGGCAGGAGACAGTGCTGTTACGTTTTCCACCCACACCATACGCTGTGTAAACACAAAAGTTAACCCGCTGTTTATGGCACTCGAAGCAATCAACGAGAAAACTAGAATTACCACCTCGCGGTTTTATGCCTCCGCCAACCAGTCATGTTGCTGTTTAAGTCAATAAACTGTCAACATTCACATATCAGATTGAAAGCATCATCCTTGTGGTCACAGTGACCAAACAAGTCAGTTCACCCCCAAAGTCCCTCAGAACATTTTGAATTTTTAAGAATTTCCCAATAGGGTTTCCTGAGATATTTGCGTTAGAGGATTCAGACAAATAGCCCCAAAATAAAACTTCTACGCAAAGGCGCCAACCGCGGCGGGGGAAGCTCAATGACATGATGGAAGGGCCGATAAACAACGAGATCAGAAACATGTGCAAACTTAGAAACAATATGAAAGAATGAAAGACAGAACCATACATTAATCTGACAATGTGAACACCTACCATAACCCCGATGAAGTCAACAGGTATAGAGGCATTCCTGAGGAGCCATGTTCATGGGTTCTTTGTGATGTTGGTAGTCATGAAGATGATTTAGATGTTATTCAATGCCCCACGTACAGAAACCGACAGAATCTACTGTCCGATTTGATGCGTTCCGTCATTTCTTTAATAAGTTGGAGGTGGGATCCTCTTGTTGTTTGTTGCTCTTTAACGAGTTATAAACCCATTTGGGCAGGGCCTGATGTTGTGTAAGACACTATCAATCAATAAGGAAAGGGGATGAAATAACTGGTATTGACGTTACTTGTATCTCTACATTGTCTTTTCATTCAAACAGGAGAGAGCAGCTCAGATCTCGTCAGAAACTTCCTTATTGAATCTTCAGCTAAGGGCGTACGTATCAAAGGCTCTTCTCAGGAACCATACTTTGGTGAGTAAAAGTCAACAAAAAGATCACTTGGTTGCATAAGATCTCAAAGGGAACCAACCACCACCTACTCAGCTCACTCAAAATGCTGTTGCCTGCTCAACATTAGTACACACCCTGGTCTGGCTGATGATGTTTGGCACATCAGCACTGAGTCAGCCATGTCGGCCCTTTTAAGATGTGGGTGGAACCTTTTCTTTTCTTTATTCAGTATGATTTCACTGGGTGTGTTCCCCACAAACACGGAGGTATTATCAAGGAATATTGTGGCTTTCTTTGTTTTAAATTATCCGCTGCCACTGAATTATATCTTTAAATATAAGTGAATGCAATCTGATGCACATAGTTGATTTTCAATTCCACCTCAAACGTTTGTATATCATGACAAAAAAGAATGCCAGTGAAATATTAGGTCACAATTTTTGTCTGAATTTTTCCAAGGAACTCTTAACTTAACCAAAGCCGTGCTTGTGTGTTATCTTTTCAGGTAGTCTCTCTGCCCTGGTCTACCAGCATACTATGTGTGCTTATGCTTTGCCCTGCAAATTACTCATCCACTCCAGAGGTAAGCCTTTACGAGACATAGGAGGTTTACGCGTGCGTGTGCGTGCGTGCGTGTGTGTAGATACATGTAAACCTATATCTATATCTTTGCTTTTGCATACACAGATCTGGTTGCAGCAGAGGAGAGCACAAATCACAAACCAGCATCAGACGACGAGAATAAAACAGGTGGGACTGTTGTAAGGAATGTTTTGAATGCTAGCTGCGGAATGCTAGCGTTCTAATTGGAGATAAGTTAGCTAAAAGCTAACCGTTCCCAACGTTAATTAACGTTACGTAGTGTCGGAGGCTGGCGTCACAGTTTGTCTTTAGAAATCATTTGACGCTTTTTAGAAACTTATTTAACTTTTAAAAAGTATCAACGTTTTAGTTAAGTTGTCTTGAAACTAAGAAATAAAGACCCCCAAAGACCAAAGAGGGTTTAGCTAGCTGAAAAAGAGGCTTAGCCCTTAGCACCACCTCACACAGGTGTTACTAATCCTTTACCAATGGATGCGGCTCTCTATTTAGGTGTGCTAATAAACAAGCAACCAAGCAAGCTATAGTTCGTGGAGTTGATGTAGTTGACCAGAATCTTGAGTGGAACGAAGCAATAGACAATTGGTGTTATTGTTTACAGCTGTGCGGCATTACCTTAAAAAATTGGAACTATACTGAGAAGAAGTCAGCTTGGGCCAAAGGATGCATTGTCTCCTGTAAGCCACAAAGATAAGTAGTAATAAGACGTAGTTTTGGGACAAATCATCATTTCAAAATAGCCATATATGTATTTTTTGAGATGCTAATGAATATACAAGCCTGGAAGGAGTTTCACTAACCTAAATGTAATGGCCTACATTAAATGACATTATTAATCCCGCCCTAACTCCAAAATGTTTGCCCCTTCCATAGCTTGTAACTTTGTCTACCTGAATGCTGTCCCTACTGAGATGCTGACGGGCCCGTGTGCCGTACAGAAAGCGGTGTGCTCTGCACTGGAGAAGGCCTCCGGTTCCTTCATGCCGATCATAGTCAACATGAAGGTGTCTTCGAAGGGTGTCACACTGACAGACGTCAACAGGAAGTAAGAAAACACACATCCTGTCATCCTGCTGCTTGATTTATTTTTTACAGTACACAACAAAACCATGGTTGTTTGCATGCAACTTTTTCATTACTACTGATTAAAACAGCTGTATTCATTTCTTCACAGATTCTTCTTCAGACGCCATTACCCTGCTCACCTGCTTAGCTACAGTGGTGAAGATCCAGACAATCGGCGGTGAGTATTAAACGACAAAATATAAAAGAAAGGAATTTATTTTTTAGATACCCTAAAATGTCACATTCATTACATTCACTCATTACATTCATTCATTACATTCATTCATTACATTCATCACAATAACAGAACTTGAATTGGCATCTAAATAGAGGGAGGAATTCATTAATATTACACCTGTGCTTTTGCCATGACATCAAAATATCATTTGTTTTCATAATACATTTTACAAACAAAATATTTATGTTGACAAATTTTAATCTGAAACTGTCTTTTTTTACTCTTACAGGTGGTTGAAAGGATCTAGTTTTGGCGCAAGGTAATTTTGAACTGAAAAAGTAAAAAAAATATTTTTCTGTATTTAACTTTTTACGAAAGTACCTTTTGTGAAAAACAATCGTCATGCATCAGCTCACATGCATTTGTATAAAGCTTAATGGTTGGCCGGAGATGCTTCCTGTGCACGAGAAGAGGTTGTGGTTGGCTGGCAGAAGAGCGGTATCTGCTAGTAGCATTGGAAATCGTTAAAAATATATTATATTTGAATATACAGTATATTTTGCTGTTTTTCTTATGTTCTGAGTTTGTTGCTAGTACAAGTCACAAAGGGAAACAAAAACGTGACCTTTGCACCAACAATAATACCATTGAGAAACTATGGGGGAGTAAAAAGGGTTTCTATTGCCACTTAAGAAAACACTTGAACTTGAGTTTAATCGTTGTTTCTTCCTCCTAACAGGATGTTCGGCTTTGTGGCAAAAGGTGTGGAGGCCGGCATGGAGAACGTTTGCCACGTCTTTGCAGAATATGACCCTCTGCAGTCTTGTAAAAAAACAATTGAGATTATTCAGGCAGCTACAACCAAGCCTTAGACCTTTCTTACACTGCCTGACTTACACTGTACTAATCTCAGTGGTCGTCTTTGAAAGTCTCATTATCAAGTGAGGCTGTTTCTGCAAGATCACAATTGGATTTAGAAGCGCCTTAGACAATCTCAAAGAGATGTAACTGTGTGTAGATACATGTGGAGATTTACAAGACAGAATAGGTGTCAAGAAAGAATGTAATCAACAGGGAACCACTAATAAATTATTCTAATTAAATGACGCACTGCTGCTTTTATGATAATGTCCAACTAGTTTGTAAATATGTTAAAACATTCCACAGTATTTTTTCAATTGTTGATATATGAAGCTCGCAAAATTTTTTTGGATGTAAAATGTTTTATTTTTTTAAAGAAAATGTTAGAACCACTGCTTACCTTGAGGATAGGGTATGGTAAATTAGTTGATTCGAGTAATGCAAGGTTATTTCTTCACCAGGCAATAACTATAGTGATCTAATTATAGTAATTTAATATAGTGGTGAAGAATTTTTAAAATTCTATTAATAGACCAGAACAAAACTGACATTGTACTGTCCTTTCATTTCAAAACAGAGTTACATAGAGCCTAGTTGTATTGTTTAAAATGTATTTACTATACAGAACTGTAAACAATTTATTCTTTGTATATTCATGCCGTGTAATGTTATAATGTCAAATAAACATGTAAAACTTGCTTGTGTGCATGCTTACAAATATTTAAGTCTGAAAATGAGAAACGGAATACATGAAAGTGAAAGATTTGCCTTTTCCTTACTGTCATCTTTAAAGCCTCAGTAAACAAAATGGATGCAATTATTATTGTCGTGAAACTTATATTAAGATGATAAACAATAAACAGAAATCAGTCAATTTCTTTTATTTTTAACAAAGTTTTAGATAAAAGCATGATTCCTCATTCTGAAGTTACGTAGCTTCAAAAATGAAGTGGGTTTAATGAAGAAAAAAAGCAAAATTAAGCACAGAACTGCATAGATAATACCTTTATATAACACCTTCTGAAGCACCCAAATGCAATGCACTATGGTCATTTTCTTATTTCTATCTTTGGTGAAACTCAAAATTTTGCATATAAAAGTGCAACTGATGGAGCATTGACTGAACAGTTATCTCTTTACAAATACTGCCCTCCTGTGGTTGAGGCAGGTTCTCTGAGACCCTTGTTGAGCATTAAGAGCCTCGGTGCTGTTGAAATCACAGTGAGCTGTGTTGCTGTTGATTTTTTTGCGATAATACATCGGAAAAAAAAGCTCAAAATACACACAATCAGGCTCATCTATCAGTGCCGACATTCTGCTGCATGTGTCAGCAGTGCAAGCATTTAGGGACTATAGAAAAATGATTAGGCGGGTGAGTGGTACATTATTTTCACCTTTTAAAAAGCATGATCTCTCTTCGGCATCCTGACTCCACTAAGAAAACATTGCAACACCCTCCCAAGTTATACAGCTGTATTGCAATTAAATTTGCCATTTTATTTAATAGAAGCGCACAAAGAATATATACGATTTTCTTATTCAAACAGATGGCTAATAACAGAACTACACTATAGCTAAAATAAATACCTTTTACTTAAAGTTTACTGAAGCTCTGTTGAAATGCAGAATATAGTGAATGTTGGAGCTGCTTGTGTAATGTGATTGCAGAGTCATGAAGAGGTCTGTACTATTTCCTTTTTTGTACAGACCTCTCCCCCTGATCATTTTTATACAGTCTTTTAAAGAAAGTAAATGCTAAAAATCCACTTTTTGAGAGTTCACAGCAGCTCCATCTTATCTCCATCTACCTGTGAACTCAGCCTCCCGGGCCAAGTGTTAATTAGAGTAAGTTAAACAGAGTCATATGGTATAATCTCTTTAGTGTAGGGACCTCATACAGAAACAATGACAGTATTCAGAGACACTTCATCCAGTGATGATGAAGAAATATGTTTACATATTGAAATGTTTTTCCTCTGTAGGGCAATGGATGTCAATCTGTGATATTTGATGATAGTTATCTGAAACTATAAACTTGACCCTCATCCTAATAGGTAATACTTGTATACTACTCGTGTCATAGTCCAGATTTGATGAGAGAACAGCTCAATGAAAGTTGTGACTGAAGAAAAAAACTGCAGTGGCTATGGAGGGTAATATCACAGAAGTCAATGATGCAGCTGTAATTTCTGTAACTTCATCGCCATGGGTTCCACAAACAGCTGCGATGCCAGTTAAAGTCACTGTGGGATTGTTGGGATGCTGCGAGATCTCTTCATAATCAGACACACCTCCACGTCGGGGAGGCTGTTCTGTTTGGCCTGGGCACACCCCTCGTCTGCTGCAGCCATGTGCAGATCGAAGCGCAGTGACACCGACTTCTTCCGCAGTTTAGGATTCCCTCGGAAGAAGGAGCCCTCCCACTGCTTTATCACCTCGTCAATCCTTTCAGTCCTGGAAGGAGATGGGTTTTGAGGCGGTGGCAACAATAGCCGATGTTCATGTTTTCCTCGGTTTTGCAGAAATAATTCATTTGAATGTGGATGTCAACTGCAGACTTTCAAATTTCCGTTAAGTACTTTTGTGTGTCATGTAATGCCATGCGAAATGGGCCACTTCAATGGTACCATGTTACTTCCACTCATTCATTCATGCTTAATGCACCTGGTTGCACAGTAACACCAGGGGGCAGTAAGAGTGAACACTTTAGTTTGGATTGAAGAAGGAGAATTGTAACGGTGATTAACAAACGCACCAAAAATCATCATGACTTGGGTAATAATGTAGGAGATGTGGCCTTCCGCCTTATGGGACTAATTTAGGCCTCAATGCTGTTCAGGGGTTTAACATTTTTCACACGCACCATGTGTAGCACTCAGCCTCCAGCAGATGTGGTCATACACGTTGTGTGTATAGATGACTGGATGTATTACCTAACAAAGTTGTAGTCCAACTTATTCATTTTAGGCCATCAAGAACCTGGTGGAGGTATTTTGCTAAGGTAATGCATCCTGTCGGATGGAAATGACGAGGATAACAAGTCCAGGAACAAGGTGTCCCTTGCTATCAGTTAATAATCAATCAAGTAACTTTTAGCACGAGCCTCTGCTCACAGGCAAAGTAAATATTCTGGCTGGACTGGCTCTGCATGTGTGTGGCTCTCTTATCATGTAACATTAGCGTGTGTGCCACTTTTTCACAATGTGCATGTAGCGCGTAACACCTGAAGCATAACCAAAGAATTCCGCCCACGTCTAAGCAACAATAGCAGGTACCACGCCCTGGAGATTCCACCCCGCGCCAGTATCTCCACATCAAACACAAGCCATTAAAGGAGGAACATTCCCATGCAGCACCATAACAGACTCATGGGAACCTGTGTCGCTAACTCAACGTTTCATGCCTCGCAACTTGTTGAACGTGTACTGATTATTCTCTTCAGAGCCTGAACATCGAGTCTGCTCGACCAGACGTCGCCGGGGTGGGGATGGCATGTATGAATGTGTAATCATAACATAAAGAAGTCATTAAAAGATCAAAGCCTAAGAGGTGTGAAAGCCTCGGGAGAAACTAAGTTGTTAGTGGCCGAAACTACGATTTTTTGGCCAATGTAGTGCAGCCCTCTCTGAAGTGATGCTGTTAGTGCTCGCTGCACTAAAATGCCTACATGCTGACTACAAGTCAATGGGGGGAAAAAAAAGATCAATACTTACTCAATGGTGCCGTGACCCTCAGCACTCTCTCGCACTACATTGCCCTGAAGAATCTCCTGAGTCTTTACCGTGGAGATTGGCAAGTCTTTATCTTTTTCTGGCTCTGCGAGAGTACATTAATGACAAATCATAGATCAACATACGACTGCAGTAGGAGTGTGTGTGTGTGTGTGTTTAGGTGGTGTATGTGTGTTAGTTACCCGTGAGAATCACAAGGCTTTGCTGTCTATGCAGTATGCTTTTATTCAGCCCGCTGCCTGCTGGGAGGAGGGAAGGTATTTCAGGCAGGGGCTCAGACTTGGGTTCATCCGGAGTAATTGCAGGATCACTGAAGCCGTACTCTATCCCGTTCTCCTGAGGCTCCTCCACTGAAAACCTCGAGGGCCACAAGCCCGTCGGCTGCCCACTACGGCCCATGTACCTGCGGGCAAAAGAGCCGGCCAGAATAACTTAAACAAAAAGAAACATAGGCGGCACGTTTACATGCGTGTCTGGATTAAATTGCTTTCTTTCCTATGTTAGGAGACAGTTAGCTCGACCAAACACACAAACAGGAAATCCAAACTTATAGGTGGTCTGTTTGTAGATTTTAGTCCTGTCCTTCAATTACTGGAGAAGTAACATCCGCAGGAAATTCAACCCCGATCGACCAGGTGGAAGTTCCGACACGTCTCGCTAAGCTCACTGGATTAATGCCACGGTATTAAATTAAAGTCATCTCCATTGTTGAGTTCCATGAGAAAAACTGAACGAGTGGGCAAGTTAAAAACTTGATTCATAATCTTCTTTTCATAATCTGCTCCCCCTCGCTTCCTCCTTCTTGCCATCTCTAATAAGAGCTTTCTCTGCGCTGTCTGTCTAAAGATGATATATAAATATTGTGCACTCATCTTTCAGTATAATCTTTTGTTCCTTTCATTTGGTTAATCTACAAACATACCCACCAACTTTTATGTGTCCAGAAGGCTTCGGGGAGAGAGTTGTTTTCCCTGTATGAGGATGGTCTTGTCTCTGATTTTTTGTCATAGAGCCTTTTGTGCCTCCACTGTCTAGCCACTCATTCGCCACCCTTCTCAAATATGGAAAAACAATGCAAATCCCAGGTGCCGCATCCTGTCTCTCTCGGATCAATGACGTCAGCCATTTCATGAATGAAACGCACTCCAGTCTGCAGATGACCTCAGTAAGGTGAAGTTGCCATTTCCCCTTACTGTTTATGCTTTATTGTTCTTACAAGAATTTGTAGTACATTTCCAATAACTGTTTTGTTGTCCCTGGGTAAGAGCAGGCGGGTTCTGAGAAGTCTTTCACTACGAAATATTAATTACTTTACTGGTTGACACTGAAACCACAAAATACCCACTGAAGCATTCCTTCCTACTTCCTCCAAAGATTCCGTTCCTCTCTTTGCGCCTCGATCTCACCTGCCCTCTTCGCGCTCCAGCAGACGTCGGTAAGTGCTGATCTCTCGCTCCAACCTCATCTTGGTGTTGATGAGCTGGCTGTGGCGCTGGCGCTGTGTTGCCAGCCCGCTCCTCACCTGCTCCAGCTCGCTCTCCAGCCCAGCGATCACCCGGGAAAGGTCCTGCAGCTGGCTGGAGTACAGCTGCTGGGTGTTCTGCAGGGAGCTCTCCAGGCCTTTCTCCTAAAAATAAACCACGGGGTGCTTTCGGGTTAATGATTACACAGTTGTCCTAAAATGTAATTGGGCGGATGGAAAGTAATTATGTTCATGCTTAACAGAGTCTTACAGTTCAAAGAAAGAAGCACATCATCCCTCAGCACAAGCAGTGTCAGTTCTGTTGGTTCATGCTGCATTCTGAGGCACTAATGTCTATAAGTTTTTTTTTTTTATAAACCAGGATGGGCTGCTCGGGGTGATACGATATGATGTGTCATTTCTCACCAAGGCATGTAGGGTCTCAATCTCCACCTGCAGCGAGTGCCACTGCTTCCGAGCCTCAGCCAGTTCTGCCCGGGCCTCCCTCAAGGCAGCGCCGCCGAGGCTCACCTGCATCCACACTGCCTCTTCCTGGGTGAGGGGGACAGGGATCACATGGCAAACGAAGTTCACAAACACCGCTGCCACTATATCTAAACACGCATTTTAACTTCTAATCCCAAGTTCACGTCATCAACAGACGCACACCTGGTGGGGAACACCTGGTGGTTTTTTCCCCAACTGGCACCCAGTCAGAAAGTCCGAGGCGAAGCAGAGACAAGGTGGTGCTACTGCTAGTGTGTGCTTCAGGGTGGGTAAACAGACAGCAGAGCAGACACCCGGACCCATCCGTGCAGTGTACACACAGCTGAGCAAGCTGTGTGTACACTGTACAGTTGTTAGGCCCTTCACACCCTCCGTTCAAATGCCGCCAAGCAGCAGAGCTGTGTCAGCACAGTTATGACAATATTTTGACAGTAAAAACAAAGGAAGATGGTTCAAGTTATTTAAGTTATTTCGTTTCTAATATGTTACTCCGGTGATTTACATTTTTTATTTATGAGTGTATTTCCAGGCAGTGATGGATGACACTCGTTGAAACCTACCTACAAACGTTAAAACTAAGCATCATGCAGATGGCTACATATAACTTTACTTAAATGTACTGTAAGTAGCATGTTACCATCAGTCCATGATTTGTTTTGTATAAAAAACCTATAAAAGAAAAATCTTAACTAAATTAATGAATAACAAAGCTTTTATTCCACATTCCTCGATTCCATATTCCTGTCATTTATACCCTTCTATTTTTTACTGCAGATTTAAATTTTGTAAATTTGTAAATTGAACATTTTTTCTGCACTGTGTTATTTGTCTTGTTGTCCAGTGTCTCATCGTCTTACTGTCCAATGTTATTCAAAAACCACCATCAAATATCTTATATGTCTAACATCTTAATCTTAATAGTTCTCTATGTGGATTCTGAGCATCAGTGGCACTATAGTGCAATGTTTTACATGACACTGTTTTGATTGTATCACATCGAAGCACATGCTTCAGGGCGCACATGCACAACCTGACAGATATTTCATATTTAATGTGGAAGGAAAGGCATTCCTCAACACTCAACACTTTCTTGTGCACAAAAAACTTGAGGGGGCAACTTTAAGTGAGGTTCACTATTGATTTACAGTTGTTTTGTGCCTGCAAAACTAAACATGGAGAACAGCTTCAGGAGCAAACTCTCAGACTACTGCTGCTCTCAATAGCCTTAGCTAAAGGGTAAAAAATGTTTGGTCTGCTGCTGAATCATATTAAATCAGACATTCATGCTTAAACCTCACTGTAACTCTCTTAGAGTATATTCTATTCTAGCTAATATTCTATTCGCTTGGCTTTTTAATGTTAATAATTTTATCTGGATACAAAACAGAGCTAATGTTCATTTTTCCAGTTTAGCACTTCTCAAAAATACTACTCAAATTTTTCATTTCAGACCAGGGTTTTGACTGCACCATCAGCAAAAGACGGAGAAAGTCTCATGTAAATAACAGCAATTCATGCTCCCTTTCAGCACTGTGGTGCTCGGCCAGGATGGTCGCTTTGACACCAAAGTCATTCTTCTCTGGCACTGGAACTTCTGGATCATAAAAGTCCCCCACACTGCGACTTTACCTCTAACAAAAAGGAAGACAGCCAGGATGAAACAGCAATACTGCTGTTTCTGGATAAAAGAGGAGACGTTCTTCAAGAGATATTAGAATAATCAGGTTGAAATCTTGGAGATCAGGCATCCTTCACAAACTAGTCATATGTTTTAAATTAATAATCTAAATGTATGTAACAGTAAAAAGATGAGGTGCAAGAGGAACTAATCTATAACATGCGCAAACCTACAGCACCATCCTGCTAACCATTTATCTCCAGCCGAGCACAGGCATCAGCCTTCCTGGGGGACAGCAGCCGCGAGTCGGTCGTGAGGGTGTGTCTGACTGGCAGCTGGCCAGGACACCATGAGAGACAGAAAAAAGAAAAACCCATAACTGATGCAGGAGTAGATGCGTACCTCACTGAGAACCCCTCTGTGTGATCCGGATGCTGCTCCAGAGCGGCTGGGCCCGACCAGGCCGGGGGGGAGTGGATTTGACACGGCACCCGGGCCGAGGGGTCTCTCGCCCAGGCCCGGAAGTCCACCCTGGTCACACTGCGCTCTGATTCGGTCGAGGAGCTGGGTGAGCTCCATCCCTGTGCCATCCTCCTCCTCCCCTCTCGCTACTGCTGCTGCTCTGGCCGTCGCTAACAGCACATCGCATGAGCCGGCCCGCTGCAGCTGCAGAGCCCGGGCTGCCTGCGAAACAGCCAACCAGAGGATGGCGAGGGAAGGGGAGAGAGAGAGAGAGGGAGAGGGAGAGTGTAAGACAGAGCACGGGGGGAGAAGAGAGGGAATGATGTAAAGACTGAAAGGAGAAGAAACATAACAAAGAAGAGGGAGATGAAGCCTGTTTGTGGATGAATAGATGCAGAAGAGAAGGAGGGAAGGAATGTCGGTGTGTGTGTGTGTGTGTGTGTGTGTGTGTGAGTGTGCGGGGCAGAGAGTCCACGCAATGCAGCGGGTAGAGACAAATGAAAAATCTGTGATGGAGCCCTACGTGTGCAAGTGAGCAGGTGTGTGTGTGTTTCTGTATGCAGGAAAATAAACTTGAATTGAGGGAGGGATGTATTAGCATGGATAAGGAGATGAGGAGAAGGAGGCAGGAAACAAGGAAAAGAAGATGGTTGGATGAGGTCAGAGTAAAGGGACGAGGCATCATTAGAAACTAACCACACACACACAATGCAACACTAATGTCAGGGTTGAAAGTATAAAGTACATAAACAGGCTACTTTAATAACTGTAGAAACAATGATTTATTTATTCATTCACTTTTTATACTTTAAAATTGAAATAGAATCTATTCTATAGAATCGGCATCATCATCAGTACAAATATCGAGATGGCAAACGGCAATGTCATCTGGACTATCATTGCACAGTAATGTCTCTGCTGCTGATCTGCAAGATCAGGAGTGAGGAGTCACGCTCGATGCTCTGGCAGGCTGTACTTACAGAAGGACTTTAGGATTCACCCCACGAGTTTGATCAGCACAGGCAGCAGCTAAAATAAGTATTATGCAATCCTTTACCTGTGTTAGCTCTAGCCTGCAGCATGGACACTGACTACCTTTTACAAGTTGTTCTCCCATTCTTGGGTTAAAACTACTGACTGAGTGGTCGAGTCAATGCAAGGTTTCCCCAAACGGGCAAAGCTTGCACAACACCACATCTGCAGAAAGTGCTAAAAATGTGTCACCATAATGTTGTAGGACACTTATAATAACAATATCACCCTGTTGGTACCCAAAGCAACCATGAGTGGATGGCATTATATTGTATTATTGTTCATTAAAGATGCAGAATTCACTCATTACTAAATTACGTCACTTGAAGGCCTACTGGTTAATTATAGCGTAGCATCAGCCAGCTGCCAAACGGCTTAACTACCATTAGACTATCCAAGCTACTGATAACTGAAAGCTATCTTGTCACTTTAAAATGGAAAAGGTTGTAGTGTGAGACAGTGCATACAGTTAGAAAGATCCCCATCAGAAGGAAATATACAGTAGACAGGCACAATGTAAAAGGAAAAGAGTTAGAAAGAGGAGAAAGACAAATACGTCATAACAGGCATTGGCGGCCAACACATTTATTGACCTCAAACTCCCGGTGCATCTCCTGCAGATTTGACATGGAGAGCCGAAGGTCTGCCTGCAGCGTCACGCTGCTCTGATCTGCCTTCGTCTTTGACTCCCTGAGCAGAACAACCTGTCGCTCCAGACGCCTGGTGTTCCTCTCCTCCGTCTCACACCTATAAAGTGGCGTATAGTGAAAGGCTATTGACTGAGGCCCATTCTCTGTGTTTATTGAATTTGATATCATTTAATCTCGCCATACTTTTATAAACACAGCAAAGAAATGGTAAAAAGGCCAAAGAAATTACATTATTTCAAATACAGGCCCCAAATCAATGCTCAGTGGAACTTAACTTAAACTTGGCACATGTACAATATATCTTATTTTAAAAAGGGATTGCTTATAACAATACAGTCGCACCAACTTTATTAGCTGATTTACACAATTGCAGGCGTGAAAGAGACCTTGACATGATTTTAATGTGTCATAAAAAGAGTGCAGAGTCTCACAGTCCCACTCAGTCAGTAACACATACAGCAGACTGCTACTGTCCTTCAGGGGTTAATGGCTGCCTTTGTGTGTGTGTGTGTGTTGAGGATAGGGGTGGTGGGGCTGGGGGGTTTGTGTCTCTGCATCAATACATAAGTGAAAGTGCTGACGCGGCACAGCCCAGGCTGGATTTGCATGTCGGTTTGCTCACAGGCGCAGGAAATGGCACGAAGCAGAGAGCAGCCGAGTGTTAAAGCGTTGCAGAAGGAGGCAAAGAGCAAGTGTTTTTGTTATTTTGGCTTTATGGGCCAGAATCAATAATCACAAGATTCATTCTTGCATGTTACCTGCTTTACTACGTCAAATGTCCCTTCTCTGTACCTCATCACTTTAGACGTGAGCGGTGTGAATGACTGTGACAAGTTTTTGGGATGCGACCTCCTGCATGATTTTCTTATGGAATTAAAGCTTTCGGGAAAACTACAGCCAAAGAAAGCTGACCTGGCCTGGATGTCAGCAGCTCTGGACTTCATGGTGTCAGATTGCAATGCCAGCTGGGCATTCTCCATCAGCAGGTTACCAACCTGACAAAACAAAACAAGAAGCCAATAATAGATTAGATCAAGTACAAAGCTAATTCCAGTTCTATAGATTTTACTATGTGAATGCAAGGGAATTGGTGTCAACTGAGACATTATCATCAGAGACATATCTGACATCACTGTTACTGCCTTTCTCTTTTTAAAAGATATTCACAACTAAGACATTATAATAGAAAAATGATCTAAACCTATCAATCGTTTATGGAACACTGAAGAATCTGGGTGAGGTAATAGCTTGTAGTATGATTTTATAGGGCAATAAAGTGTATGGTGTAATCAAAATGTTTTTTTAATTGTTAAATTTACTAAAAGTGAAAGCGTGACAAGTAACATTCAAAACAATTCATCCATAATCTCTCAGTATGTAATAATGTTTACACACTGTACATGGAATGGACACATTGGGTTTATTAACTGTGTTTACATGTTGAACATTGGACCAGACTGAATTGTACATGCTGTGAAAAAATGAGCACAAAAGTACAATTCTTTGCGAGAGGTGCTTGCATGACTTTTATCACACACGCATAGATGTTAACACACCCTCATTCCCTTTTGTTTTTGGTTGCGAGTGAAACTCTGAGAGGTAGACACACCCTCATGTTGGAGGGTAGCCAGAGATAACATGAAATATTCAATAACATTCAGCGCTTAAAGACACGCTGAACATCATGAAGATGTTCCAAAACACTGTCTTGGGCCCCAGTGAGATGATGAATCCACTCGACAAGACAAGAGTGACAAGACCTGTAATCATCATCTTAGTAGCTTTAGTCTGTGTGGTACGTAGTGCGTGATGCAAAGCCTATTCTTAAAAAGGAAAACAGAAAAGTAATCCCATATATTCTAACATAACAACATTCCCTCAATAACTGAACAAGCAAAGCCATAAGAGTCCATCTTCATGGGAACATCAGTCAACGTGACGCTGTGTGCAAAAAGTAATTAAAATGTCTGTCAGTGACACTTACTCATGCAGAAAGGAACACTAACACAGGAGATTAGTTAAAAACCATCATGTCGGGTCACGCGATTACCAGTTAGTATTAAAACGACCTACTAAGTGGAATGGCCTTTAAAGTAATGAGGCTCTAAGCTTATGTTCAGGCCTCGGCCTGTAGTTTATGTATCATTCATCCTGCTCCTACTCCTAATTTCCTGTCGTCATCGTCTGGGCCTGCCGGTTATTCTGATCAGCGGGCCACATTCACCCCCAACGACCTCGTAGAGTCAGCGACCTTTTGTCAAAATTTCATTACCACAAATCTTCTGTTATAATAAACAATTACCTTTACTTAATTCACTTGTCTGTGTTGAGTGAATATTGCTCAGTCGCCCCTGGGACCGACTTAGCGTGTCACACATGTAATAGAAATTTCTGCTATAAGAAGGTCTCAGGCTCCTGCTGCATTTTTCCATGACGGTTGTAATAAAGACTTCTGCATTCCCTCAGTGTGTGAAAGCCGACATCTGTCTGACTTTTGGCCGCAGACAATGACACACACTATCTGTTGCTAATCCTTTGCGACAAGGTTGTTTGATGTGGAGTTACCTCCCACATCATTGGATTACAGTGAATATACTTTAAGTACTGACATTTTCGGCACTTAGACCTCTTTCGAGTGAGATATTGCCCTGGGAATCAACCCCCCCCCCCCCCCCCTCCAAATATCTGACGCATGGTTAAATATGCAAAAATAAGCATTCCTTGCTCTTGGTGTGTTGGTGGTTCTTAAAGTAATAAAACAATTTATTTTAGTTTGATGACAAGTGTTCAGCATCAACTTGGTTTTGAAAAGGGTGTCAGGAAAAGGTTCCTGATTCTCCCAAACATGAAACTTAAAAATAACCGACAGCCAATTTTATATTCTTTTATGGCGAAGCAGCTGTACACGTTTTGTAATAGCCAAGATGATTTCCATAGACCCCCCCCCCGCCGCCCCCCATCAGCTACGGTGTCGACAACAAACAAACAGTGCGTTACCTGGACGCGGAGCTCCTGAACAATGTTTTCCTGCAGGGACCAGTCCCGGGACCGGGATGTGCTCCTTGCGGACCGGTCGGCTATCTGAGCCTCCAGCCGCTGGTTGGCCTCCTGCAGCCTGTTCACTTGCTCCAGGAAGCCTTTCAAACGGGCGTTCAGTCGCCACATAGTGGGACTGGAATCCTGCAGCAAGTCCATTGGAGACCTGAGAGAGCAAACATCCAAACGCTTACAGACACTCACAACCTGGCGCTGACGTTTCCATCAAATGACACAACCAATGGGGCCCGTGATGGCCCAACGCGTTCAGACAGCGGGCTACCGAGAGACTTCTGTATTATGCCGAATGAATGCACGGTAGTGCCACGTTGTAACAGCAAGACGATTGCCACCCATTTTGGCTCACACGGCGCAGAGGCGTTAACAAGGTAAATGTTTACCCAGCGTTACTCACCTGTGGCAACGTGACCTTCTCCAAATAACGCACAGTAAGGGTTTTAAAGCGAGGCAGCGAAAGTCCCTGAGTCTGCTCCCGTGGTCACGCTGTACGGATCCAGAGCTCGCCGCGGCTCAGCTGCATTCCTCTACAGTGATCCGTAACACTTTCTCCTTCCCACTGTGTCCCAGGTCATCATCACATCACCAGCAGGACTCTGAAACAGAGCAGACAGGCAGTCTGCAAGTGTCATCGACGGTTGGTTGTCTTCAGGGTTCCTCCTTGTCGCCCCCCGCCCTCCAGGGCAGCATGTGGGTGAAGGGAGAGCAGTGGGGTACGAGCTGGACACAGTGCTTGCATCACCAGCACTCTGGGGCCCTTTGTGCTCTCAGAACCAGGATTACTGAGCCGCGTTCAAATAGGCAGCAACACAAGCTGTGAAGGGAATGTTCGGGGAGACGCAGCGACAGGGCCTGTGTGGGTTTGTGTTTGCTTTAATAAGGGGTTACCATTACGTGTACTATAATAATGTAACCCTATGCACTGAAATGAAGTCAACTAATAAACACTTTGTGCAGAGTTACCTCTTGCATAATAACACTCTTGGCTGGTTTGAGAATAGCTGAGTTTTTGTCAGTCTGGGTCAAAGGTTTAATCCTATAATTACTGTAAGGTGGCCTTCAAAATTTCCTCGGGTACAATGTTCAAAGACACTTGCTGATTCCACTAACTTGAGACTATTTGTATTGCTGATCCACCACTGCAATAAAAGTGGAAGTCCCAGGCTAAATGCTCAAACATAGCATGACGCAGTGAGGTAATGCTATCAGTGCGCCTTTGTGACACAGTGGTGCAAGAAGCAATACCCTCGCAGATGGTGCCAATCATGTTAGGAGTTAACTTTGCAGCAATTTTCATCTTAAGTTGGCCAACATTAGCCACCATAGGATACTGGTCTTACTGGAGTATTTAGCATTTAGCAATATTGTGTTTCATTGCTTACGTCTTCAACTTGGGATTTTGTTTAAGGTACCACTTTTGAAATTAAGAACATTGCTATTTATTTAGTGAGTGAGTTGTGCCCACGTTATTGGCTGCAGTATAACGGGAACACATGCACTACACACGCACTAAAGGACTCACATGGCATGTAAACAAAGGAGGGAGAAGCTTGGATGACAACATACAGTGCTAGAGCAACTTCATTCTCTATTAGGCAAGATGTCTTCAGTAAATATCTGTTTGCTGCTGTATTAATAGTCTGAATATAAATATAGAAGTTTAAGGATTTGATTACAGTACAAAAGTGTATAAAGTGTGAGTGGTACAGTAGAATCTGAATCTATTTCACTAAAGGGTTTAACTTTGAGGAGTTTCCCCATTAATCTTCTTTTTGTGTTCCTCTGCGACCTAATTTGCCCTCAAGGAGCTACATTTGTATTTGCTAATCATATGGCTTAACGGTGGAAAACATGCAATGCCTTGCTGAGAGGCAGGATGTGGGGATTATTCCTATAAAGCTGAGCCTCCACTTCACCCTAGACTTGAGCGACCCAAGGAAGAGCCAGGGAATTCATTTCTCATCTCGTTTTCCTGACAGGGTGTCAGGGCTTTGGTTACCCCTCCAGATTGATAAAAAGAGGGAGGGAATGGTTAAACCAGTTTGTATAATCAAGCACCCACATACAAAAGAAGCTGACTACGTTAGCCAGGAGATTTACCGTCATCTCACTCCCACACGTCCCACACCCTTTCAGCAAGGTGGCCTCAGCAGCAGCGATGATGATGACGATGATGAATAAGCCTATAAGATAAAATACCTAGGAAAACAGAACCTGACGGGGCGTAGTAACTCTCTGTGTCTGGGACGGAGGATTTCAGCTGTGGCTGTGCACAGGGAATGCTACGCAGCCTGTTTCCACATCATGTTGCTCCCTCAAAGGTCCAAGAAATCACATTCGTTCTTTCTCGCTGTCACACGACATTTGTAGGAGTGTTCGCCCCGGGAAATCCCATAATAAAGCCTATGGCGATATACAGGTAGTGATTTGTTAAAGAAATATCAGGGGCAGAGGCGGAAAACAGCCTTTGAGTAAATGAAAGCAAAACAAGTCAGTCTCAGATTACAGGTTTAAACCGTTTCTCAGAGTTCCCGCACGTACCCGACCTCGGCGACGTGGCATTCCTCTGCTCGTGGGCGCCAGCGAGCTCTTTGATCCTTTCGCCCTGTGAGCCCTCATTTTCTGTACACGGACCTGGAAAAAGATAGATCCATTACAAAAACACAATCATACTTTGTTCCACTGTTTAACAATTCTAAAACAAACTCTTTGCCGTGAGGTTTTTGTCTGCACATGATGGAATTACGCAAAAGTGGAAGATATTGTAGTGTAAATCTAAAGCCTTAAGAGGGATTATCTAGACATAAAGTCTTTACCAGACCGTGGTGTAAGGGGTATGTTCAGCTAAAGCACGTTCCATGTGCTTTTACTACTTCTTGTCTTGTTGCATCACTCAACCTGTAACTCACGGCAGGCCTGTTTTTGATTTAAACACACGTCATCTAAGCCTATACTGAAAATAGTTTTTTATGATTACGTTACCGGCCATTTCAATTTGTGACGTAAAAGAGGTTTCCCTGAAAAAGGAGCCAAATCCACGGTTTACCGTTTTTAGCATTTTAGCGCTTATTATTTCCATTTTCGAGTGTGTTCGGTCTCGTTTTTTTCTCATTAGCCTTTTTACAGCCACGGTCGCTGTCAAGTATGCGTACGGCAAGCGTGCCAAATACTGCAGCCATCCAGAAAGGTAAGTAGGCTAAAGGTAAGTAGGCTAGGCTGTTAACCCGCACACAAGACAACCAACACACAGCTTTTTAGAACCAGATGTGCACATTTTCAAACAACTTTTAATCAAAATCTCTTTTAATTCTAAATTTCCTTTGGCCTCCACACCTCGGACTTTATTGCTGATTTAATAGTGAAGAATGTGTGTCATTCCATAATCTTGAATTCCATCATTCAAGACAAGTATCTTTGAAGATGTTTCACTACTTTACCACAAAGGGACCAGCTCCATTCTTTGGACAAATGTGAATGAACCAACTAGGGTGGCTCCTCCTGACTAAGATGATAAAAATGATGCGGAGTAGAGACCGGAATCCAATGTGTCATTAACTGCTATCATTAATGCTGCTTTGTGCCATCCCAATGGTTCTCAAAATCAAAAAGGGTTTTGTATTCCCCTAAGAAAGATAACTTAATTAAGGTAAAAAACCTGAGAAAAATCACAAATAATGATACTATAAATACAAAGTCGTAGTGCAACAGGGCCCAAAAAACTATTATCCTTGTCATACGTTTTTACAAAGCAACTCAAGTTTGCTTTTGCTTCTCAAATAACAATTACAACAGGAGCGCCACACTCAGCTGTCATTTAACGTTGTGTAATACAAGGTTGGGCAAATATTTTTTAGAGCCAAACAAGTCAAGGCCGGGTTCCAGAGATTCTCCTGTCGATAAGTGAGGTCAGAAGAGAAGCTGGTGATGGGTGTGTGTATGTCTAGCAAGATAATTAGGCAGTGTGAAGAGACTTTCCTTTGTTTGATCTCACCTGGCAACATGTAATAACGTGACAACCCGAGGAGCCCAAAGGACCATGTTCTACCCGTCACTAGGCCTTCAGCGGAGGCGGCGTAGGCTGACACAGATACCCGATTAGTTCAAATAATAAAGGAGTGCTTACCTTCGATTAGAAGTTGCGTTTTTTTACACAGTAAAGGTTACGGGGTGTTTTCCATCACGGATCTCAATTCATCTTCATCTATCTGACACTCCATGTCAATCAGCCACTGTTTGCAAATGTGGTCAGTGGAGTAATTAAGATTAAGGCCAAAGGTTGCATAGATATGAGAAATAAACCTTTTTGGTATGTGTCGTGTGAGGATTTCTTCCAAAAAAGCACACGTTTGGAGCTTGCAGTTTTGGGGTATATATGTCTTGTTTGTTTGTAGGTAACAGAAGAAATGTGACTGTTGGAAGGAGTATTTGCCATTGCTCCTACTTCATAGAGTTCGTCCAGACCCTTCTCCTGCCAGGGCCTCCACACAGAGGGCCTCATGTACCTTCGTTTAGTAACGTTGCGTTATCAGCACCGCGGAAAACGCACAGATAACAATAAAAGCCCGCTGTGATACTTCAGTCTACCTCCTCCTCTCTTCCTATCAGCCAGAGTCAAAACAGCGATAAAAAAAAAGACAGTGACAACGAAGTTGATGTGTTATCTGGGCATCAGTGCTGGGGGAATTAATGTGTTGACTAGTGTGCTGCAGCAAAGCGTGAAGTACTTGTGTAGCTGTAACGCGGCTGAGTGCCACTGCTGACTATGATCCTGATGTCATGTTCTACCCGCTGTGGTAACATAGCGAGGACCCGGGGGGGGAAACGCAGGACTGGCTGCGGTCGGGTTATCAAAATATTGGCCAAATCCCTTTGTCTTTTCTAAAGCATTAAGACATACATCACTGTATTTAAGACGTTCACGTCGCTGTGTTGTGCTAAAGTCGTGAAGATACTCTTGTCCACAGAATTTGCACGAGGAGGGGGAGGCGGGTCCACGTCGCTGCATGCCCAACTGAGATCAATGTGTGCCGTTCGGAAAAAAGGAAAGTCTTGACTTGACTTTCTGAAAGAGGCACCTGCCGCCTGCAACTATTCTCTCTTGGCGCTACTTGAAACGAAGGCACGATTTCCAGGGAACTTTCAAGGGAGCGGTTTCTGTACATAATCGCAGAATACATAGTTAGGCGCACTTTGCGCATCCGCTCCCATTTCTTGGGGAAACTCCCAAGTGTGGGTTCCCCCGTGAGCCCCATGAAATGTGAAAAAATGTAAAAAATAATTCTTAAATCTGAGGTGGACCATGATCATGTTCCAGGTGTTCAGTGTGTTACGTACAATAAAGTTAGCCTGAACCTCCAGCTTTCCTTTTTGGTCATTTACAAAGGAACAGTTCTTTAAAGTGAGTTAACCACAATTTGTCGACTCCATGTCAATCCCCATTCATCTATGCACCAAGTTTGTGCTGGTTTAACTTTATGTTCGAGACTCCCAGCCCTCCTTGTTGCTTTCTGTAGTTTACCCTTTTTTAAATTTTAGTACCTAGTAGTTTAAAACTTTTCCGGTCATATACCTGCTTTCACTCTTCGAAATGATTGAGACCAGATTGGATTTGTTTGCTTTTGCCCCCCAGGCAATTCCCTCAAGTGTTTACTGATTTGATCCAGGATGTGAGTGGCCCATTCCCGCAACAGCATTTTAAATTTATTTTTTTAACAGCCGTCATGCCAGTACAACATCCCATCCTGGTCTACCAGTGGGTGATTTCATGACATTGCTGCGGTTGCAGGGTTCATTGGAATAAAAAACATGGTGCTAGACTGGCTGACACACCTGCTTCTAACCACAAACGATTACCTGAACACGAAACCTCTTGTCTGTAAAATAGGATTAGGAAAGAAGCCCTGGAACGGTTCTTGTTTTTAGTCAGTGCACAAATTGCTGCCCTTCGCCAGATAAATTATTACATGACTAACACTCTTACAATTTTGACAACTAATTGATCAAACGGCCAGATCTGTAAAACTAAACAAAACTTTCTCCACAAATCCCGCAAATCACACAAAAGCTTTTAATTATTGTGTGTAACGCACATGTGTTCATAAGTGTCTTGAAAATAAATAATTTAGCTCAAAACAACCGATTAAGAGGAGTAATCAACTAAGAAGAGGCAGCACAGGTCACCAAGGCCAGAGTGTATGAGTGAGAAAGATGCTCTTCTAGATATTCAACGTAATTAGTTTGAGCTTACAAAACACAAAACGGCTTGTGCACCAGCTGCCTGAGGCAGCAGCAAAGAATCTACAGTGTGATCCCCTGGGAATTGTGCCAAGGTCAACAAAAAAATCTTAAAAAAACATAGTGCTCCATGGCAGCAAATGGTTTACTGTTGTCTAAACAGTGTGGAAGAATAAATATGTATAATGCAATAGTCACAGGAGTGAATACTTTTCCTTTTGGCCATCATTTGCTGTGCTTTGTGGCTCAAGTAATGTTGTTCAGTTGGTTGGTCCAGATGGAACATTTTACAACAACAACATATTGCCAATGCGTGATCATTGTTGCTAAACAGGCTCCTAATGCTGCCGATTAGCCTTAAACCGAAGATGCTTGGACATGCATTTTGTGCAATGGCCAGCAGGGGGAAACTTCTTTGGTTGCAAAGTTTGGTTGTAGGAAATTTGTGAGAAACTACTTCAAACTACGACTTCACACATTGTTAACATTGTGTTCATGGCCTACATTGCTACAGTTTCAAGTCGTCATCAAAACAGCTTGATAAGTTAGTCATATATGTTGCCGTTTGGAGTAAAATAAAGTGGGTATGACAGTGTTTTCATATTATTAGCATGACTCACTTAAATCACTTCGGGTAGTAAAAGTGGTAATGATGCACCTAAACACACACGCCCCTGACTTTTAGCATTACAGCACCTTGTGTCTCACCTTTTATATCTAAATGGGTGTAAAGATCAAAGCAATTTCTTATTGTCCTCATTTCAAAATCAAATACAGATTCTGATTTTTTAAGGAAAAAAAATTGAAAAAGTAATACTGACAATTTAATACCCCAACTACCACAAGTAATGTGATGGAATCAGAGGCTGGGGTAAAGCAGCCACAGACCATAAAAGGAATATCAATCCGTTTGGGATTGTGTATCAGACTTCAGATGGTTTAATTGAAGGTGACAGTTCAAATTAAAAATGCCTCACACACGTATTCGCACTGACAGCCGTTGCTAAATCCTGAATGACACCCCTCCACGCCCTGTGTGGACACACCTGTGATGATTGCGAGCAGCATCTTTCCTCCTTCCTCGCCGACCGCTCCCCCTTCCAACGAGGAGGCTATAAAGTCCACCCTCCGCGCCGCACTCAGCCGCATCTCTCCCGCACCGCTCTTTGGGTTTTGACAGGTTTCACTGAATCCAGACAGAGGACACCATGTACGGCTCCTATTCCGCCCGTTCAATGTCCACCGCGTCCCTGCCAGGAGGCTTCAGGCGGGGTACGAGCGTCCACGGGGGTGCGGGTGGATTCAACACCCGCGTATCGTACGCGTCCAATGGCCTCGGTTCTGGCTTCGACTTGGCGAGCGCGCTCGGAAGCGGCGCCGGCGGCGCGGGCGACGCGGGCAGCTTCTCCATCTCTGGCAGCGAAAAGCACACCATGCAGAACCTCAACGACCGCCTGGCCACCTACCTGGAGAAAGTGCGCATCCTGGAGGGTGCCAACACAACCCTGGAGCGTCAAATCCGCGAGTGGTACGACAAGCAGGCCCCCGCCGTCAACGACTACAGCAAGTACCAGGCGCCCATCGAAGACTTGCGCAAAAAGGTAAACTTTCGCCATGAGAACGTTCCCCTTCTGCTGAGAAGGAAACGGTCCCAAACGTAGAACTCCAGCCATTATCGGTCTAGATCAGTATACGATGGCACCCTTACTTAAAGCATTTCTGTGGAATGCAAATCAGGTGTACAGAAAACTTTTTTTGGTTATTAAAAAAACAAAAAACTCCAGCTGACCGTTCATAAAATGAATCACTAGATGGTTGTATTATGAGTGGTGTAGAAACTGCTAATGCTTCTCCTTTTTTTTTGTTTAGATCGGTGTTGCCACACAGGACAATGCCAGGCTGATGCTGCAGATTGACAACGCCAGGCTGGCCGCAGAGGATTTCAGGATCAAGTAAGTATAAAGAAGCGTTTATAACCTAATTGGCGTTACAATTCTCTGTAATGGAAGACATCCGGGATTTTAAAGTTGCAATAGCCTGCAGCACTGCATCACGACCTGACGCACATGTATTTGTTCAGAAGTTTCAGGCTTTGTGGAAGTTTTTTTTTTCCCAAGGGCGTAATGGTGATCAAAGTGATTAAACTGGTGCAACTGGTTTCGCTGGCAATGCACCACCATGTCTGTACAGTTGTTTCCGGTAACTCTAATTGAGTTAAACAGAAACCTTATTAAACAGAAATCTTTGTGCTTTCTCCCTGACAGGTTTGAGAATGAGCAGGCGGTGCGCATGTCGGTGGAGGCGGACATCGCCGGCCTGCGCAAGGTTCTGGATGAACTGACCATGTCGAGGTCCGACCTGGAGATGCAGGTGGAGGGCCTGAAGGAGGAGCTAGTCTACCTGAAGAAGAACCACGAAGAGGTGAGACTAGTACTGTGTAAGGGATAGCATCGCGCCTCCTCGTCGTTGGAGAATAAGTAGTTTGTTTATCAGAAGGAAGTATGAGTGATCCGTATTGGCTTTAGTAAAAGTCTTACAGGTACAGTTTCATGGAGCAAATGCAATATTAAATGAATTTTGCTAAGTTAGTCAAACAATTGCTTCTTAAATATTACTTGTACAAACACCCTGGAATGTGGATTGACTGCTGTGCCTTTAGGTTGTTTACCTTAAGGGTTAGGGCTACCCAGGATGTGTGCAAATAATGACAACAAACATCTCAACAGCTCTTCCAAATGATCATCAACGTGAGAGAACTGTAAATACATCAACTAATAGTCCCATTTGAGAAATGTTGTATTGGCCTATTAACGGTAATTTCTCAAATAGAGAGGCATCCAAATAAAAACGAGTAACTAATCCAGTGAACTATAAATATAAATGTCATATCAATATAATTATCCTTTGAAGTTATCTAACTCTCCGGGTGGAATTTATCTTTGACCTTTGACTCTGTTTGGCGCCTGTAGGAGATGGCAGCCATGCGCAGCCAAGTCAATTCCAGCACTGTCAGCGTGGATTTTGACGCCAAACCTCAGGTCGACATTGCCATCACTATAGATCAGATCAGATCTCAGTATGAGAGCATCATTGAGAAGAATCGCCGCGAAATGGAGGAGTGGTACAAGGTCAAGGTAAGGGGAACGTGACAAATCTTTATGGTCATATCATTGGGGCCATGAATACACAGTGGCACCAGTAGCGTTTTGACCATTTTCCTGTCCAACTTCCTGTGTTACAGTTTGACAACCTGAACAGCCAGGTGGCATCGAGCACAGAGACACTCCAGAGCTCCCGAAGTGAGATCAATGATCTCAAGAGGACCCTGCAGTCCTTGCAGATCGAGCTGCAGTCCCAGTTGAGCCTGGTAATTCAGATCTCACATGCACACGTCATTTTCCCCGCAATATCTTTCTGAACCTGTTGCGCTGCTTAAGTCTGTCAACTCTGATCTGCTCACCATAGCGACCTACAATATATTACAATCAATATGTCTTTAAACTTTTTGCTAACCGTTTATAACCGTTTCTCACTCTGCTTTTTGTCTTTTGTTTTACATCTGAGCTAAATTAGGTGGAAAGAATAAGAAATTAGGGCTTAAATAACTCCTATCTCCCCATGGGTTTTTTTCTTCTGTGCAGAAATCTGCCTTGCAGGGTCAGCTGGCAGAGACAGAGTCCAACTACAACCTGAAGCTGTCCCAGCTCCAGAGCCGGGTCTACACCCTGGAGGAGGAACTCAAAAATCTGAGGGGCGACATCGAGAGGCAGGCCTATGACTACAAGGTGCTGTTTGATATGAAGACCAGGCTGGAGATGGAGATCGCAGAGTACAGAAGACTGCTGGATGGAGAGGGGTAAGGACATTTGTTATTCAGACGTTTGTCACAAAAAGTCCTTTAACTTAACTAATGATTTATCTGTGTTTAGACTAACGGTATTTACACGCTTATACAGCTTACACTGTCTAACTATTCTTTATTAATATGGTCAAGAACTTTATTTATGTTTTACTATTGTCTTCACAAACTAACTTAACTGGTTATATATTTAGCATACAGATAGCAGGTTGTCTTCTCATATAACTGAAGAAAAAAGAAGAAAAAATGAATTCCCAGAAACTTTTATGTTCATTTTGTATCTTACTTTCTGTTTTCTAGGCAAGGGTCACAGGTCGTCAAAGTAGTGGAGGTGAAACAGGCCGCAGTTGTGGAGGTCAAAGGTAAGTTACCACTTAGGTCTTTGCTCATAAATTAAATACGCTTGATATCTAACTTTGTTTTCATTTGGTCCACAGCTAAACCAGTCGTAACCCAGAGGAGGAGGATTTTGATTGAGGAGATAGTTGACGGAAAAGTGGTCTCCCGCACAGAAGATGTAAACACAGAGGTCATTGAGTAGATGTACCGGATGCCAATGGATCAAATGACAAAATTACAATAAAAGCTCTTTTCTTGTTTCTGACACCCAGCTGATGTTCTGCCCATCTGAAGTCTACTCAAATTGACTAGGATATCTTTTAAATATATTTTTCTTTCCAAATATTTGTGCAAGGTTAAAATTAAAAGTCAGAATTATTCATCCTGATATATTATATTAAGAAAACATAAATTATTATTGAACAACAAAATGGTTTCAAATGTAAAAAGAATTTGGGTTAGGGTTTTGGGATATTTTCTTTCTTGTCATATCACCTGATTTATTAAAGACCCATTGACAACAAATTTACTGATTGTCTGCTAATCCATCATCTCTTCTACAGACTTTATAGTATGTAGAGATGAGGTCTGCTTTTGTGTCTTTGCAGCGGTTTGCACATCTTTTTAGTTGTTGTGGTATCTTAGTAATCTTTTGGTATCTCTTTGCCAGAGAAGTTAAATAATAAAATAATATTAAATTACTATGAAACATTTGTATTTCTTATTAATTTGAATGGGAAACCACACCCAAAATGATTTAGACAAGCTATTGAAAGACATTCAATTCACGAAGAAGTGCATTTTGAAACTTACTTTAGGTAGGAGTGTTTCACTGTGATCCTCTCACTATCATTTTCTTTATAGGTTACACATATAGTATTGATAAGTAATAGTACATTGTTTAGAATAAGGTATGGATTCAAGGTTAAAGTAATAAAGTGCAATATGAAGTTTATTTGAACTATACATTTGATTATTAAACGTTTTACCTTGCAGTTAGTCTGCTGCCAATAGGAGTCGCTGCAGGCCCCTCAAAACTCATCGGAGTCATTTTTGTGGCCCAATGTCTCCACAGAGGCCTTAATTAACACTGAACCCCAGGGACCTAACTGGTGTCAACCTGCTAAATGCTTGAGTGTGAGAGTTGTGTTATTTTGTATAGTGTTATTTTATATAGTGTGGGATATGTTGCAGCAATGTAATTACCATAATAAACATTATTTGTTAATTTATTAAATCAGGTTATTCATGTATTTAATGTGCTGTGCTAATTGTTTACCTATTTTCATATATTGGTTTTCCCTTGTTTAAGGTCACATTGCAACGGATTATAAAAAATCCTTTGGGCAAAGTCAGAATCTACTGCTGAATCACAGAAAGGGTTCACAAAGGGCTCAACATTTCTGCCAGAGGGCCCTCAAACAGTCTTCGGACTGACAGTGGGTTAGCCCCAAACGTCTGTGAGTCCATACAGGAGGGGGGGGTGGGGGGGGGGAGGGATTGGAATTGGATCCATGTTTCACATGTACCCAATATTTACACATTTAGGATTATTCCATCATTGCCACTTGAGACAAACTGATAAATCAACAGTATGCAGTCTTGCTTTCTGTGGCCTCAAATATTATGTGGCTACAGGAAGAATCATGTTATCGCCCCGTATACGCAGTGTTTTAAACTTTCCACTAGATGGCTGTAGTTTCACTTAAAGTCTGGGCAATGTCCAGAAATGTCTTCCTTATGCAGTACTTCAGAATTCAACGTAATACATAAAAACTTTAGCATTACAGCTTATTATATAACAAAATAACTATGCTCAATACTCCTTGATCAAAAGTTTTTGTCAATTCTTTTTGAATTGGTGGCATCATAAAACCTACATTATTATAAAAGGCTTTGGGATAGCTAACTCCCTCACCAAAACCTAGTCTCCACCAACCATCCTTTTTTCTTGTGTTTAGTCTTCATGTTTTTCACCGCATTGTCTCTGTATCCCCTGAGAGGATGAGACAGCTCATTGAAAAAAAGGATTGAAGTTAAGCAAATCTCTGTCTTTTCTTTTTCCCTCTAGAGTAATAAGGCCACTACTTCTCTTCAGCCTTTCAATGTGTTTTTCTCAATTATTTGCCATTTAAATCAATTTCATGGGGTTGTCTTACTAAAGTCCATAATGTACATCTGCTTCTTGTCCATCACTCCTGGGAAATCTAGTTGTGGGGAAGTCTTTTTTAACTTTCTGTGTAGTTGCATAGTTGTTCCTCATCAGGCGTGGTGTCCTATAATATATTTCTTAACAGTAGATATAACTGAAGCTGAACACATAATACATCCAAAGAGCCATTAAAGCAGGGACTCTCAGTGCCCTATATACACTCACACTTTATTTATAGTCAGATGTCTGCAGCAAGGATCTACTCTGCCGTGGCACGACTGTGTCACTCGGGGCTGGTGGTCCCTAGTCACGACACGAAATCATGACAAAATTCTGCACCACGGCATGTTGACGTCAGCGCGGTACAGTCACCGCCTCGGTGACGTCACGTGACGGAGTCTTGGCGGCAACAATAGGAGTTGATGCCATCTGCTGGACGGACCCTGCCACTCACCCAGCATTACGCCATCGGAGAGAACCCGGTGCCACCTCTGCAATCGGTATAGCCTCGGGGTGTGGACGTGAATGCACAACGAGCCGAGAGGTGGTCTGGCCTGGAGTAACTCTGACAAAGGATGCTATTGGACAGGGGCCGTTCGATCGAGGAGAGGGCTTCCATCTTTCGGAGTTTAGCTGACCAACACTTTTTGGAAATTGGAACAGGAAAAATAAGCTAAAATTGTGGAATTCCACTGCAAATAATGAATAATAAGTAATAAGAAGGCAAACGTTTGAAGCAACGTTTTAAAAACATGTATCATTCTGGATGTTCGAATATCTCAGAAAACCATTAAGTGTAAATAGTGTAACTGTACGGAGAACCATCAAGTGTACTGTACAGACAAGCTGCTGTCCATGGTGCTGAAACATGAGTATCTGAAAGATCTGAGAATCATGCGTGGGCTTCAGGTGTTTAAAAAAACAGGCTTTAATACTTGATTTGTTGGAACAAAATACAAACAATACCACGAGAAACGGCAGTTACGGTCGATTATGGATACACATCCTCTTGTGACCAACTCTGAACTTGGTGTGCCAAGTGTGTGTGTGTGTTTGTGTGTGCGTGTGTGTGTGTGTGTGTTGTGTAGAAAACCCAATTCTCAAATGAGTAAGCGTGGCTCTGCAAAACGAGAGAGGAAGAAGGGCTGCATTCCCATTGACTGAGTGAGAGACATACGGTGGGAGAGAGAGAGAGGGAGAGAGAGGGAGCGAGAGAGAGAGAGAGAGAGGCAGTACTCAGACTCCGCCTATACCGCCCTAGCATCCAGCTCCAGTCCGACGACGGCACCACAGACCAGCCGGTGATCCAGCCCCCCCTCCTCCCCCCCACCCCCCTTAGCTCGACACAACTCCCGGTGTGAACAAAACGGAGATGGGCTCCCCGTGAATCCGGGCGGTGGAGGGCAGAGGCGGGCAGGCGGGGGCTGGGGGTGGGGGTGTTGGCGGGGGGACCGACAACGACAGAGTGGTGGGAGAAACACCCGAAAGGACAAACAAAGCACAACCGAGCGTGCCTGCGACCATGAGCGGCGCGCACCGTTCGCCAGAGTAGCGGCGGCCGCCGCCTCTATGCCCGCGGAGCAAGTCGTGAGGTGTGGCTCGGAAACGCTCCGGGAAACCTGTCAGCCGAAACGACTTGCCGAGGAGAAGGAGGAGGAGGAGGAGGAGTTGCGGTGGTGGTGGAAAAAATGTCCGCCTCGGTGGGGCCCCAGGGTGGCCCTCGCCCACCCACCGTGCCGACAGCCATGCCGGATCTGCCGGACCTCAGCCATCTCACCGAGGAGGAGAGGAAGATCATCATGGCAGTGATGGCTCGCCAGAAGGAGGAAGAGGATAAAGAACAAGCCATGCTAAAGTAAGACCAACCAGTCTCTCTCGTGTCTGTGGAAGTTAAATAGCATGTAATGCAAGCGATCCCCGTTACAGACGTCCCTCGTGCGCGCCGCTCCCCCCAAAATAGCCGGGGTTGCCGTCGTTGTGGTCACACCGCACACAACCAGCATCCACCGTGGCTAGCTGATGCACATGCACGAAGAAGAGTTGCTGGTGTGCTCCCCAAAAATGTACCCATGGAAAGCAAGAGCGCAGAATGTGTCTATAATTAGAAATCCTCATCATCAGCGAGACAGCGAGTAGCCTTCGGGGGCTCGATGCCGCTGAAATCAATCGATAAATGAAAACAATGAGCAGCCACCGTCGATAGAGATGACCCGAAAGAGGGTCAAACGTGTTACAGGTGTAGATAGGGCCGCGAGGACGGGGTGTGACAGCGCCGGCGGAGGAGGTGGGGTGGTGGATGATTCATAGCGTTATCCATCATTCACCTGCTCGTTTTCATCAATGGGGGACTGCACCCCATCCCTTGGTTTACACCGCTCTGACTCTCCCTTTACGCACGCACGCGCGCTCGCTCGCTCGCACGTAGGAGTCACTTTATCACTGTAGATTTTTTGCTTTCTCGTGAACGTGTGTGCGCGTCCCTCTCTCTCTCTCTCTCTCTCTCTCTCTCTCTCTCTCTCTGAATGTGTGAGAGAGAGAGGTAGCTTTGACAATAATGGGAACAACAATGACATTATAGCTCACAGGCCTACGGCGACACGATCCGTTTCACGACGCATGGCGGTGAGGCGGCGTGGACGATCATTTGTGCTCCCCTCCGGCGGAGAGAGGAAGATGGGGTGTGGTTGGAAGTCTTAGCAGCCCTGAACCGGACATGGTACACACGAGAAAAGAGAGCGGATACAGTGTAGCACCTTTGGAAAAAAAACCTTCTGCATATTCATCGCCAAATCCTCAAGAATCTGAGCTGACTACTGACCAGAAGGATGCTCTAGGCTCCACAGAAACCATGATACCAAAGTAGCATTGTAGTGAAAGGCCAGGAGACAGCCATAGGTCACTTCAAACTCAGTGTTCTTTTAGCCTGATGGCTGGGTTTGCTACAGCTGCCTCATACAAAGGACCGGTTGTATTTTGGTTTGGTAGTTTGACGTCTGGGGGCTGTGCAATCCACCGGAGCTGCATCCACACCTGCACTGAAACACGCGAGGGCCCAATGTCTGGCTTCATGGGGAAGGATGTTGCCGTAGCAGACATGCAGCATCCGACTGACTGCAACGTGAGGGGAAGCTGGGTGGGAGATGGATTTGGAGAGGACGTGATGTATTTAATGTTCCATTTAATGGCAACTTCTTTTTTTATTTCAATGCGTCTCGCACATGTTGTAACGAAGCGTTCCACTCATAAAACACATCTGGAGTAAATACAAAGTCAGCGATTTAAGCATGTCACTCGCAATTCACATTTTAAAATCTCTGGAAGGACTACCTTTGTGTTTCCCACCTAATCGTCAGTGAGAGGGACTTAATGTTTTCTGGGATTTTGTGTTATTCTCTTTAACTTGGGATGAATGTACATTTTTATGAGATAGGAATGCCTTACGGACAAGAACTTGCTGATTCCTTCCTTCCTTCTCACGCTATGAATGAAATGGCATTATGGGAAATGGATATGATTAAAGTTTATTAAGGCAGAACAAGCTCAGTTGTAGAGTAATACATATTATTGTATGAGCAAAAGAGAACAAGTTATTTAGTACTTATAATGCTGTATGGTCTTAAAATCATGTGTACTGCTCCCCTGAATAGCGATACTGGCATTGATGGGAGGTAAGCTCCTTGAATTAAACATGGAAAGATTGATATATGATAAGAAAAAACCTGCACACGATAAAGTGATATGCATTGTTGTCATAGTTACAACAGTCTCCATCTGTACTGGGTTTTGCCGTCACGCATATAATCTTAGTTTACAAAGATATGTTTGCTTTACAGACTTTTGAATCCTCGGTCACAGGAGTTAGACAAGCAATTCAAATAGGTCTGGGGCTCAATGTTGGCTATAATTGAGTGATAGAATTACTCAATGTGGAGGGAGGGATTAAGAACCTGATTACTGAAAAGTACAGCAACTGCAAACACAGATTTGTATTAATACACATCGCATACAGGTTGTTGATATACTAAATGTACGACTCTTACAATGCAGCCTGGTCTCCTACAAATGACAACAATTACCACATTGTATAAATGAATTCTCAGTTTTTACCAAGGAGGCCACTGCACTGTTCATGTCGTTCAAAATAAAACTTATTTTAGCTATTTTACTGTGTTACTTAAATACCAAACACACTGTCACGTATGGCGAGATGCTGGAGCAGGTTGCGGGCGGAAGAAGGCAGGACTCAGGCGCAGGATTCTCAGACGAAGTGCTCTTTATTCAGATCAAGACCGGACGTGCTCCAACGATCAGTAACATTGATAATGACGTGACAGGGGACAACAGGCACACGGGACTTAAATACACGAGGGAGGTGCAGGTGATTGGACACAGGTGGAAACACTCAGGCAATCACGGGACAAGGCAGGAAGTGAAGTTAACCCAGGACCACAAGGAACATGAAACTTCAAACTAAAACAGGGAAAGAGACCAAACCGTGACAGAACCCCCCCCCTCAAGGACCGAATTCCAGACGGTCCTAAAGGAGGGTGGAACCCAGAAAAACAGACAAGGGAGGGAGGGCGGAGAACCCGACAACCCCCGGCCGCCCAGGGGACTCCAAGGGTCGGCGGCACGGTGTCGGGTCCCTCCGGCCGGGATGACCACCGGGCCTCAGGTTCTCGGGGGGCGCCGGGCGGTGCGGCTCCGGCGTCGTCGTGGCGGGGGGTGCCGAGCTGTGCGGCTGCGGCGTCGTGGCGGGGGGCGCCGAGCTGTGCGGCTGCGGCGTCGTGGCGGGGGGCGCCGAGCTGTGCGGCTGCGGCGGCGTCGTCGTCGTGGCGGGGGGCGCCGAGCTGTGCGGCTGCGGCGGCGTCGTCGTCGTGGCGGGGGGCGCCGAGCTGTGCGGCTGCGGCGGCGTCGTCGTCGTCGTGGCGGGGGGCGGCGAGCTGTGTGGCTGCGGCGTAGTCGTGGCGGGGGGCGCCGAGCTGTGCGGCTGCGGCGTCGTTGTGGCGGGGGGCGCCGAGCTGTGCGGCTGCGGCGTCGTCGTGGCGGGGGGCGCCGAGCTGTGCGGCTGCGGCTGCATGGCATGGAGCTCCGGCCCAACCCCTGACCCCACCCCCCCTTCAAGGACCGACTTCCAGGCGGTCCCAAGAGGGTGGGAGGGAGGGGTCTTGGTCAGGCGCCGCGGGGCCGGGACCGGGGGCGTGGTTCTCGGGGCAGGAACGGGCGCTGACGGGGTTCTCGGGGCAGGAACGGGCGCTGACGGGGTTCTCGGGGCCGGAACGGCGCTGACGGGCGTCTCGGGGCCGGAACGGGCGCTGACGGGCGTCTCGGCGCAGGAACGGGCGCTGACGGGCGTCTCGGGGCCGGAACGGGCGGAGACGAGACTCTGGGTCTGGGGGTCCACTCGGGCTGGGACAGGCGTCTGGGGGCCCACTCGGGCTGGGACGGGTGTCGTGGACGGTGTTGCTGTCGCCGAACTCGGAGGTCCAGGACGTGGGGATCGTACCTGGCCTGGAGGAGGGCGGCCAGCTCTAGCACCTGCTCCCCGCGTTCGCTGAGGACTGGAGGCTGGGCGCTGGCCTCCCACTGCGAGTCCCAAGCGGTGTCTGGACAGCGGCGAGGGCGTCGACCGGAACGCCGCCCGGAGCCTGCTGGCGAGCCGGGGTCGGCGTTACGCCTGGCAGCCTGCTGCACGCTGCGGGGACCGCCGAGGGCCAGACAGGTTCCCAAAAACGGGTTCACAAAATTGAATCCTGCTGAGTCCTTACATGGTCGCGCCATTCTGTCATGTATGGCGAGATGCTGGAGCAGGTTGCGGGCGGAAGAAGGCAGGACTCAGGCGCAGGATTCTCAGACGAAGTGCTCTTTATTCAGATCAAGACCGGACGTGCTCCAACGATCAGTAACATTGATAATGACGCGACAGGGGACAAGAGGCACACGGGGCTTAAATACACGAGGGAGGTGCAGGTGATTGGACACAGGTGGAAACACTCAGGCAATCACGGGACAAGGCAGGAAGTGAAGTTAACCCAGGACCACAGGGAACATGAAACTTCAAACTAAAACAGGGAAAGAGACCAAACCGTGACACACACCTTATTCAAGCATAAACCGTGATGTTTAACTAAACATGACCAATTAGTTTGGTTCTGTTTTATTATTAAATTAACTTTTTGTTTCCCACAAAAAGTGGATAATCGTAAAAAAAAAATAATCTAATTGTTGAAGTTATGATTGCAGATACAAGTGCATTCAATTCAATTTATTCATACCTTTCTTTTTTTTAAATTCTTTTAACAAGAACACTATATCTCTTCAAAGTTCAAAGCAACCTCAAAATCTACTAAACTTGATGAACAAATTAATCTTCACTGAGAGAGTGGACTCAAATAACAACAATGCTGCCAGTGAGTGAAAACTCACCTCCAAAAGATCTCTGTGTAACTTACGTCACCACCACTCGCCTGGTCCTCCCCGGTGGCAGCGCCGCCTGAGACCTGAGCAGCTGGCAGCGATAAGGTTATAGAGATACACAACTTTATCTTTCAGTGTCCCGATCTCTTACTGAGACACAAAACACCTGGTTCTGGGTTAATTATTCCCGAGAAGGCTGCACCTGGGGTCCCCCGTTGCTGATTCACGGCGCTAACGGACACTCAGTCCATGTCTAGCGCACCGCAGACTTCCAAGACTCCCTCCATTGACTTGCAAAACCTTCCATTGAATTCCTAATCCAGAGGGTGTTTGTGGAGGGGAGCTGTGATGCTGTGGGGAGTGACCGACCTGTTTGGTGCTGTGACGTTAAAAATCCTCCTCGGAAACGCTCCACGTTCCCATTTACCAATGGGAACGAGGTTTCCAAAATGTAAAATATGGAAACTTTGTGTAAAATATTGATGCGCTAAACTGCGAGGTTGTAGACATTTCAGGCGCACAACACGGGGCCGTGAGGTCGGAGTGCCAGTGGTGGTTAATGGAGACACCCCGTTGATGTTGAGGCACAGCTATGAAGCCCAAGTAAACACTGCCAGTAGTAGTACTCTTTTTAATATACTGGAGCTAAAAACTGGCTTTCGGGTGATTTTTTTTGTAACATTCATCACAACTCAACTCTTTTCTGATCCGTGGTGCACAACAAGGGTTCGAGTGGCTGTAGCGTGTTGCTGCGCACCAGATGGACACGAGAAGAAATCAGGACCCAGGGCACAGAAGGAGGGAGAGCTCGCAGGATTTAGAGGTTTTAAGGATTAGAGTGGTGGAAAGAGAGAGAAAAGGGGGAGACAGAAAATGTGGGAGGAGTCTCTGTCACATTCACACAGCGACACACAATGACACATACAATGACACACAGACACACACAGACACACACACACACACACACACACACACACACACACACACACACACACACACACACACACACACAGGCACACGCACTGACAGTTAATCTCTTTACCAGGACTCCCCGAGGCTGCAGGCTTCAGGGTGCATGTAGAGGGCAGCGTACCCCCCCCCCCTCCCCCTCATGCTCTGATGTGGCTGCTACTGGTCACTTGGCGGTCAACTGGTGGCCAAGGTCAAGCATAAGAATTCAGTCATTTTTATTTTTTTACTATGGAAGGGGCTGCACATCAATATCTTCATGACAATCAACCCTGTGAATTTAGAAGGAAAACAGTTGGCTCATCTGAGTTTAGGTTGTTTTAAGTGCTTTTATTTAATCATATGTTTCTTATGAACTTCTTATGGTAGATTAAAACACTAAGATTGCCAACTCATAAAATGGTGTGTTTCCACATCAACATGAGGTTTTATTCACAGTAAGATTTAATTGTTTAAACCTGTGAGCTTCAAGAATTTATCAGTCAAAAACAATGCAGCAAAAGTCAACTTTGCCAAAACGTACACTCAAAATATCGATGCTTTTGATGGCAGAAATGTTTTCTTAGCTTCACCGTTGAAGAGCAGCCAGCATATGACAAGTTACCAAATCTAAAAAAAAATCTGATTCCTACTAAATCAGAAAAAGAGAAACATTTTCCAGAGCAGATTTAAGAGTTTTAAGGTTTCTGTGAGAAAAATGCTAATGTTGAATTATGGATCAGGTCTGAAAATAGCACTCACTTGGTAGCAGTTCCTGAAATATTTAAATATTCAGTTCACTGGCTGCAGTTGATGTTCTGAACCTCCTTTTCTCCTTGTTAACCTCTTTCAGTTTTCACCCACTGTTGTATTTCACTAATTACATTGTGAAATGCAGATATATGACTGTGTGTGTGTGCACGTGTGTAATGATTTGAACGTGTGTGTGTGTAATAATTTGAACATGCTCATTCTTATGTATACATATAGAAGAACACTTTTTCCACACACACGGTATCTATACAGTTTGTCGTACTGCAGCACGTCTAGAGGCAGCGCACAAAATGCACCATACGCCCAGATGCTGTTGCTGTTTTGTTGGTCTTTGGATGAAAGCTTCCAGAATGAATGTACGAGCCCCTGTGTTGCTGTAAAGTTTGTCTTGTTGCCTTGCTGCCAAACTCCAATGTTTTTCCAGACAGCTGGAGAGGGTGCCAATCCATTTGCTTCATGTGTGTGTGAGTGCGTGTATTCAGAGTGTTCACGCTTGGATCTTCACACACTTTGCTCTTAATTAAAGGAACTCAAAAGCAGTCGGGTGTGTCTGCAACACCTGGAGGAATGGAAGCCGGCATGTGGGAGGATGGGGAGGGACGGGGGAAGGGTGGGGGGGTGTGGGGGGGGTCCTAGAGAACTTGCTAAAGTTGTCTGCGTGCACATGATTTTTTTTGTGCAACTCTATGGTGTGTGTGAGCAGTTTGTCTACACGGCTGTCATCTCTGCTGCCTGTCTCAAAAAGCCTCGTTCATGCAAAACACTCGTGTGAGTATACTTTAGTTTGCATGTGCACCTCTGTATGTAAGTGTGTCCATGCATGCTTTTTACATTTTTGATGTGGGCCAGACTGTGAGTCAAGTAGCCGGACATCATAACACCAATGAAGTCAAAGTATGACATTCTTATTTAAACAGGGGCTTTAGTGCGCCAGCCCCAATTACATTCATGATCCTGGTTTATTCTGAGAGGGTTACTGTAAAAAAGTCATCATTTGTCCTAAAAGTGCTAATTTGCAGGTCCTGCATCAAAACCAGTCTTAAATCACACCCTTCACTTTCATCCATAGGGTTCTTTGAACATATGGTGTGAAAGAACTCAACTGATGTCCCACTACCTCATCGAGCCTCGGCCTTTTACTATCTGGCGCAATGTGGGAACCAGACTCGCAGTTGTGTGTGTAAAGAGCGGTGCCGATTTGGTTAATCATCAGCGATAGCAGCTGAGAAATGGGGGACATACGTGTGAATGGGAACCAGGACATGGCCTTTCTCCCTCACAGCGATCGGAGGAGATGGCCTCTGAGTGAGCGTGTTGAGAGATGAGAGACCTGAGCGAGGCTCGGTGAGTAGCCTCTTTAGAGCTCTCAGACGTCCCCAGCATTAAAGATTGATGAGAACGCATTCTACTTGGGCTGACCAGGCTCTCTGCATCTCTCTCCCCTTCCCTCCTGCCATCACTGTGTTTGTAGTCAGAAGAAGGGATGGGATTATTTCATGAGCAACCACATTCTTTTTTATTAATCAAAACAGTGACCTCTAGTGCTCTGAATGTAAGCATGCTCATCACTAAATAATAATGCTTCGTTGTGCGCATTTAACTGGAAATGTTAGTTCGCAGCAGTGCTAACTATTAGTGCTTTACTTGGGCTTGCAGAAAAATTAAGACGAGGCTTGTGGGATGGAGTGAGGCGAATAAAAGTCGCCCATGATAACTTGATGACGACTCCATCGACTAGATTCATGTCGTACGTCGCCCAGCAAGCTGTGTGAGGTCAGAGGCTGTGTGTCTCCGTTTTTAAGAGAGAAAGAAAGAGAATAAAAAAAGTGCAAAGTCAATCATATTATGTATACACATTTCAACATCTTAGCTAAGCATCTGAGCATTGTAACACCCGAAAAAGTACAGCTGAGGCTGACGGTATTTGGCATTTGGTCCATTTTATGTTCCGGACGTCATGTGATCGACAGCATTATCTCAGTTTATCCCAAGGGGGGCACGTCTTAACAAAATGTTACGGTAATCCATTTAAAGGCTGTTCAGACATTTCACTCAAAATAGAAAATCTAAACGCTTATTTTCAAAGTCTGTATGATTCATCCTCTTGAGACCTGGTCTTTACAAATTTAACAACAATTCGCCCAGATACTTCCCACATTTCAGTCTGGACGAGAGTTGTGGGAAAACCGACAATCAACATTTTCAATCCAAGAGCTCCTTCTAAATGTATTGCAGTGAGAAAGAAAAGTGAAACGGGCTTAAAGGGCGGCTGATTCAACAGTACTATAAAAAAGAACAAAGGTCTGAGTAGAAGGCCAGTAGACGGGTCAATTCTGACCATTTTGATACTTCAATCTTTCTATGTGGCTATTCGTTTAATAAATGTATCCTTCTTTTATAAAGGCGGACCCAATGATTCACGATTGCCTTACTTCGGATTGTTTATTGTTCACCACAAAAGGACGTTCTTAAAAAGCCAACACATGTGTGCATCTTTGATCCTCCTCAACAAAAAGTATATGGTTGAGGGATTTCAGTTTGTTTTATGGCTTTTAAACATATTTTGATGGATCGCAAATTGAATCCTGCTTTCTTTGGCCAGAATGCTGTTGGCAGCCTTGGTTCTTCTAATACATGACGGAGGACATGAGAGGTTGCTTTATTTAACACAGGTAGCTGTGTACTAAACCAGCAGACTTCTGCGCCCACAGCAGCCAGATGTGACTGTAACACTGGACCCTTTTAAAGAATGACAGCTGTGAATCAAACTCTACCAAGCCAGATTTCTTGAGAAATGGCTGAGCTATAGATAGATACACACCGGCCATCTGGGTGATTTATTTCTGCTAGCATTATGACATTGGGCCTCTTTCATTGCCTTTTTGACGGTGAAGGAAGCCAAATGCATAACAGTTGTCATGGAGAACATTATGTCAAGACCAACAAGAAATAAACAAAGAAGTTGTTTGCATTTGGTTGTGCACCCATCTGTTGCTCTTCATTGCTCAGTTTGCCGTCTCCTTCTTTCCTTTCATCACTTTCACATGCCACATTTCAGCGCAAATGCGTTTGTTTTTTGCTTTTATTTTTCATTTATGTACAGTAAATATCTAAAATCACTCAATTTATAACTGTTCTCTCCAGATCTTCTTCCTCCCCTTCCTCTTTCCATCACACTGTCCTCATCCTCTTTCCATCATCCTCTCCCCTTCTCGAGAGGTATTTATAGAGTGGCTCCGGATGCATCGGCTTCTCTCCTCCGCTGGTCTCTGGCCTACGCCTGTTTCCGGGCTTGGCTCTCATCCTTCATCCTTTGCTTACTCTTGTTCTCCTCCGATCACCTCCTCCTCTCCTGCAGACAGCCGCTTGTCTATCCATCTCTTTCTGAGCTTTTCTGGGATTGTGTATGAATCACTCCTCTCCTGCTCTTCCCGTCTGCATGCGTTCCTTTTTTTAAACCCCGGGCTGTCTTCTCCCTGTATGTGTCTGCTTCCATTCATGTACCCCTTAAGATCACTCCCCCTCCACCTATGAATTATCCTCTTCCTTGCTTCCTCACTGCGTGTGTCAGCCTGTCTTGTTGTCTTCACGGTCTCTCAAGCTCCACCACGAGCTCTTCCTATCCAGCATGCTAATGCAAACGATTCTGTGCTAGATAGCTCTACTTCAAACTGCTTGGTTGGTCCTCATCCCCAAACCCATTTTGTTATTTGTCTTGCTATTTTTTTTTCTATGATAAATATGTTTGGAAAACGTCTAGCAGAGCTACCGCACTTTTACTGTTGCCGACAAGTAAGATGCATCTGTCCTGCACTAGCAGCACTGCTAGCACACCTGAGAAACCTCTTGTATGTGGTCGAAGCAGAAAAAAGCCATTGTGATGCGGTGCAAAGCGTTGAAATGATGGGTTTAATGCTGCGTGGGTTCTGAAAGGGACTTGTTGTGTCTCCTCAGACTGAGGAAGCGTCTTCTGCAAAGCGTCACCAGGAATCAGGCGACGAGACCAAAATAGTACTGCCCTACACACATCCACCAACACACACAGCTTCCCTCCCCATCCTTGGGCAATGTATTCATAGCAGTGCTAATTAACAACACCATACCAGTGACTGGGGAAGAGAGTGGAGGCCTAAGAGGAAGGGAGAAAGAGAACAAAAGTGAGAAAGGGAGAGAGAGGAAGGGAGTCCTTGGACTTTTTTTGTGTTTTCTTTGCCTGTCATTTGTGTATGTGTGAGTGTATGCAATTGCGTATTCATTTGGATACTTGTTTTGACATGGTCTAACCCACATCTGGCTGTCCCTGCTGCTCACAACTCTCCCCCGAGGTCAATGTCCAGCACTGCCACGCGCTACGGGTGTTAGATTGTAAGTCGTTGTAGTGATGGCAATATGTTACTTTTCTGTTTCTTTTGCAGTGCAGCATCTAAATGCACACAAGGCAGACCCAGCTATACGCACACAGCACATAGAAGGGGAAGTTACTACCCACAGAGAGGGAGAGGACCAACAAAGTGTGAGCCGCACTCAAAATATCTTTGTGTTCCATCAACACATTTGCTAGGGTTTCTGATCCCTGCAGAGGCAGCAGGCCATATCAATCATATCATAATCAATGCACCAGGTGAGGAACACATTTAAACACAGGTTAAAAGCCATAGTTTCCAGATGTATAGTTAGGAGGGCTGGGAAGGATTTTGCAGGAGTCATTTGATGTTGTTTCGGGGTGGATCTCTCTGAAAGGCTCGAACTCACGATAGACTTTTATAGAGTCTTTATAAAAATAATGATTGAGATTTTTGTTTAATTTCATTGTAGATGAGCAGGAAATTGTCCCGACTTGACATCATAATTCCCCCATCTTATATTTAGAGATTCTCGGTCAAAGAGGATGTAGATCACCTTTTGTGATTTAGGCTAAGAACAGATTAAAAAGTCACCTCGTGCAGCTTAAACAGTGCATGTCTACGGAATGTGTCGAAGTCTTAAAAATATTGCATGAAGCCGTGGCTATAAGAACCAGAACAGCTGGTGCACTGACACCCGCTGACTCTCGGTGGTTGACGCCACCAAGTTACCATGACAACCGGCTGTGCACCCTCTGTTTCTGACAGCTGTTCCCATGGTGCCTGAACTTGGCTCAGCTGCTGGACTCCCGTCGGAAGGATAGATGGCTCCTCAGGGTCAAAGGTCATGTTTATGACGTTGCTGCTGTGTCATGTTGTGTTGTTCTTCCTTAAGAATAACGCACCAATCAGCTTAACATAGGTTTGTGTCAACAAGTCTGTCTATTTTGTTAAGCAAGCAAGGCCTACATGAAACATCTTAAGTGAAAACATGCACATGCAATTCAGATTCAATTGCGTATGTTTTCATGTACATACACTTTTATCTGTTGTTGTCCACAAACTACAGATGTACAAGATTTAACTTAACAGTATTATCTGTTTGAAGTGCAGTGAAGGACAGGCAGAACTGCTGATGGTTAAAGAAACTAGAAAGTGTGTAAAGGTGTAAAACCATTATCCTATGTTATAGAGATGATCTACGTTGCATTTACTATTTGAATAAACCTCCACATTAAAAGATGGCACAGATGCTTTGATGCTGAGCCCCACGGTTATTTCAGCGAGTCCCCTTCGGGAATCACAAAACTGCAGCACTCAAACTTACAGATTACAAACCAAATATTTGAGCAAACTGCAGCAAAGACATGCTAATATTGAAAATAATAGCATATATATATATACAAATATATATAGATGTATATATAACAATTTCATGCTGCATTAAACTTGCCCCGTCACCAAATAGCTGTCCCTGTTCCAGCCTTTCCTTCTGTCAGCTGATTGGCCAGTTGCCTCCCTGTGCGAGCTCTACATGGTGGAAGTCTGTTGTTCCTGCACTAGCACTACTCAGAGCTAGCTAGAAAGGCTCTAGTGAAGAGGAATGTTCAATTGTATTATGTAATGTCCTTTCCTGGACACGGAACGTTTCTGAATGATTTTTTTTCTTGAGGCTGTAGCCATCGCGGTAGTAACATTTTGTTTAGACTGCTCGTTCTTCAGCACAGACGAAGAACAGCCTTTTTCTTTTACAAATCAAACGTACTTCGAAAAGGCCGCGTGGACTTTGGGTAAGTGGTGGTGGAGGAATGTTATCTCTTTTGTCTCTCTCACCACACAAAAGCGGGCTGACCACGGATCAGGTGTAATGTTTTCTGCCTGTTTCCTAGCGAGCAGCTGAGCATTACAGGCATGTCTGCTTTCAATAAATCAAGGTGATCGAGTTTGACTGATGCCGATGAGATTATTGTAAACTGATTGTCTTTTGGGTTCATTTTAGAGCTGCAACTAACGATTATTTTAATAATCGATTCATCTGTCGATTATTTGTTCGATTAATCGATGAATCGGATAAAAAAATAAAAAATGTAAAAACATTAATTTCCAACCCTTTATTGAAAAATAGAACTGACTGTGCACTTTCTAAATATGTTTTGCACTAACAGATTGCTCCTTGAACATCCCTAAGTAAGCAAATAAAATGGACTAACACAAAAAACATACACACATCGCATGATGTATACTTTACAGCCGCCAAATTAAATATATTAGGCACAAAATCATGAATCATTGCCGTGGTGCTCCCGTGCCAGGCCATGTCGCTTTTGCATATCTTACAATCAGACATGTCAACCCTCCCGAATTTCAAAGCCCCTCCCGAAAATATCCCGGACCGACCTTTCTCCTGATTTCCACCCGGACATCAATATTGCTGCACCACCCGTCACTGGGCGCGCTGTTTCAGACCGAACAATAATAAAGGTTACACCTTGAAGTCGAGCGCGGCGATTAGAACGTAAAACTACTGGCGCTGCAAAGAAAACCGCAGCACCCCCCCCCCCCCCCCCCGTTGCCCGCTAGGACCCGCACCCCCCATTTCAGCGTGAAATATTTAGATCGCATTGGCTTCTCTTCCTCCGCATGTTTCAGAACAGTAGTACGGGTCTCTCCGATGTTCTGCTGCGCGAGCGCTCAACTTTTTTTCTCTCAGCTCTGCGCGCCGCGCGCAACTTTCTTTTAATACTCAAAGATAATAGTCGCGCGACACAACGAATCGATAATGAAATTCGTTGCCAACGCTTTTAATAATCGATTTTAATCGATTTCATCGATTCGTTGTTGCAGCCCTAGTTCATTTGACTGAATTTAGGATGTAATTTGAACATTTTTGATCTTGTATTGTATGATGTTTTAAAATGATGTCATCTTCATACTGAACCACTAATCGCGTAGCGGAAGTATTCAGTGTCCTGCTTGTAGCAGTGCTCCTTCCACTTATTCAACTTCGGGGTGTTTTTTATGTGGATTTTTACATTTTTACCTTTACAAAAGTTTGAATGCCAATGTGTTTCATTGTCTTGATGAATTTATTTTTGACAGCGCTAAAGTCTGTGTGCTGCCAGAGGCTTAACTAAAGTTTGTCTGCTTTTACAAATAGGCAAATTGGCTGCAAAGCTGTGAATGAATCCGTCTCCTTCCTCTCTATCTCTCGCACTCAGCGAGGCAATTAAAGTGCCTTTCTCGGGCCCGCTATGCCAGAGTCATGGTATGCTGATGCGCTATTGCTTTGACAGGTCTGTTGAGACAAACATTGTGGGTGTTTTCACATGGGCTGATTTGCAATTGACACTCTGGCTATTTCCATTATCAGCATCATTGGAAGCAGGCGGGGTAAAGGCTGCGAGGCACAGAGAACAAAAACTGAGCTGAAGTTTAATTTAATTGCGTGTATGATTTCTATTGTTACCTTTAAAATGGAGCCCTTAGTTATTATAAAGAAAATAAATTCCACCCCGACCCTGTGTGTTTGTGCAGAAGGTACGGACATTTAGCGAGGAACTCCACAGGTGGGTAAGCTCTATGAAGCACAAACATTCTGTGAAAACCCGATGTTCCACTAATGGGCCGTCTTCAACTTTTCTGCCCCCTCAGAACACTGCACCAGCAGTTTGAGAGCTACAAACAGGAGGTGCGTCGCATCGGGGCGGACACGCGGCGCCAGCCGACCCAGCTGAAGGATGACGCGCCCACCTGCGGCATCTGCCGCAAGACCAAGTTTGCCGATGGCTGCGGACACCTCTGCTCTTACTGCCAGACCAAATTCTGCGCTCGCTGCGGCGGGCGGGTCTCCCTGCGCTCCAACAACGTGAGAAACCTGAACCCGTGACCTCCCCCCCCCCCCCCCCTTCTTCCTTTGTACCCGTCACGCTCACCTCATTCCGGCTGTTGCTGATGAGCGCGGTTCATCAGCGTTTGTCTGCTTTGATGCCTCCCGGTCACAGGCCCCTGAAAGGCTCATTTCAAGTGTGAGGCTGTAGTGTTGTGGAATGGTTGCACATCGTTCGAACCACTTTCTCTCACTTGAACATGAAATCATTTATGTTGTCCCGTGGCTCCCGTGACGTTACTGCAGCCATCATAAACAGGCAGTAACGGGGCTAAACCTTCTCAAGCCGCATGCTTAAACGAAGATAAAAAAGAAAAGGCACGGGGTGCAGATGGGTTGTAGATGAGGCAGTTGCTGTCAGAATAGCATCCGAGTGTCACGGCATAAAAAAAGTTTTGAAACGTCCTACAATTGTCAAACAACTCTCGCAGCTTTGTTGTCATCCTTGCTGTCTATCTCATTGATTTCTCTGCACAGCTTCGAGCATTTCGAATATATGAAATAAAACGAATACACACATACACAGTTATTGACTCTGTGTAGTGAGGCATACATCTATTGTAACATAAATCGGAATCAGGTGTCATTTGTTCCATTTCTTAAACAAACATGTTTGCACTATTTTAGGACTCATCCATTCAAGTATTGTATGGGCTCCAACCCAAGAGAAAAGCCCCCCCCCCCCCCCCCTGGGTATGGTACCTGTCTATGGGCCGTCCATCCTTGGCCTGCCGGTCCCCAATCTGTTCCGGATCCGCTGGGCCCAGCTGGGCCTGAGCTCACACTGGCACCACACGCATGTATGATATGATATGATAATCCTGCCGCTTCCTCAAGCCCTTAAAATGACTTTCACAGAATCTATAAATGAAACAAGGTAAAATAATTTGTTTAGAGGAAAACTTTAACATCAATAAACACAGCAAAATATTGTTAAACTTTCAAACTATTTTTACATTAACAAACATAATATAAAAAGTACAGCACTATCACCATGCTTTTACTGTAGTTTAGCTTTTGTTTGTCCAGGCATTTAAACAGGTTTCCTCAGGTTGTACTGAGAAGAGCTTTGAGAATGAAATCATCATATCTTCTAAAAGTGTAAAATCATATTTGTACAACTTCAACCAAAAAATCAAGTTTTTCACAAGTTTGTAACCCTCGCTTTGAAATGATCTAACAAACTAAAACATGTTACTTGAGGCTGTTAAATGGCAGCCTTTTGTGTACCTTGCTGTCACGGTTATTTGTTATTACTCATTTGAAAAGGCCCGGATCGATTTCATTGTAGAGTACAGACAGAGTTTGTGGAAAACTTTGCTCCATGTTGCTTTTAGTGTCCCAATTTCCTCGGTGACGCATCCGGACGCTGTCTCAGGTCATGAGTCATGCCAAGGTCATGCCAAGCTGGGTTCATGCATGTTGCTGCATTCGGTCGGCACATCACTTGTCACATTCATTAACATGCCGTCGTCCCCACCAGCCCACACTCAGTCATTGAATATGAAGTATGTGTATCGATTCTGCAGAATGTAATTAACAAATGTTTGCACCACGTCCTCTTTTCCCCTTTTCTCCTTTGTTCTTTCCCCCTTTTTCCTACAATCTGTCCGCTATCGCATTTCACAAACTCACCCTGTCTGCATCTCTGTTTCTTAAATATTTTATGTTCTTTCATTTCTCTCCTTTCTATCCTCTCCTGGTCTACTTCCACCGTCACTTTTCTCAACACTCACTGCTACCCGGACTGCATGCCACAAAGGAGGACAAAGTGGTTAGCATCTTTTGTTTTTTTTTGTGTTCTTTCTGTGCTGTGACTTTGATGTTTGTGCCAGAGGTCTCTCTTTTTCTTTGCAGAATCTTAACTTCTACACTGGAAACGTGATTTAGAATATTTCTAAGATTCATTTTATTCTTTTAGTCCAGACTTATAATTCCACAGCTGAAAGAAAAAAAAAAAAGGTCAAACACAAACAATATCAGATGCAAGAGAGAAAGCTATCGGATAAGAGCGGAGCCTGTGTGTGTGTGTGTGTGTGTGTAAAAACCCACTTTGGATGGATTACTGACATGACTGAACATGGGTCGGTCATGGTTTCTGCTATGTTGATTTCTCCCTTCATTATTGTACTGTGCTGGGTGGAGCAACTGTGTCCTCAGAGGATTTTCTCCCGAGTGTAAACTCTGACTAACTCTGTGACCGTTGTCTGTCTCCTCCCCCCCTTGCAAAGTGTGTCATAGTGAAGGACAGGGTAAGGCTTGCTGGGTGATGGATTTTGCTGCATGGGCCACTACTATTGTCACCCCTCACACTCGGGTCTGTGCTCATTCACAGCATCAGAACAGGAATTAGATCCCGCTATGGGTTTTCTCCTCACAGATCGTTGGGGTTACGAGGCCACAGGACAGCTGGCCCGGGGATCCTGCATCCCAATTCTGAGAATGAATGCAGACCCTGAAAGTCGGCTAGTGGGCAGAGCGAGCATGATCCACAATAAAGGGCGTCTGAACCCTCTGACCCACCCTGACCCCTCTTCCTATGGCTGTAGGCATGGCTGTGCTGAAAGGGGGCCAAGGGATACTGGTTTAAATCCTTGACAAAAATGGGGATGGGGTATTTGGCTTTTTCCCAGATGGCATGCATATATGAAAGCACTATACCCACAGACTGTTTACCTGAATGCATAATGAATGCACACTCATGCCTGTGCATGCTTTTACCTGCCTGTGTGTTTGAGGCCAGACCAGCCTTGCCACCGGGAGACGGGTTGGGCCCAGGTATATGTCTCACTTTGTCCACCTCCCCTTAATGTTTTGGTCGCTGCGAAATGTCACCAACGTGTTGTTACTGCTGAGTCAGGATCATTGAGTAGAATGACATTGAATGCTCATTGCTCAGCCCTAGAATTGTCAGAACGAGGATTCCTTGTTTGTCTGGGCTTATGATTTCAGATAAAGCAGCAAATAATACAGGGAAGTTTGGTCATGTCCTTCACACAGGCCTTTTTCTGAAACTAGTTTTACAGATGCAAAACCTGGCCTTTTTCTTTGAAGAACATGATACACATGATTGTATTTGAACTGTTTTTCATTGCCTTTCTCTGTGGAGCTGTGGTGCTCTAGCCTGTTAATGGCTTGTGTTTGTTTATGTGTGTTCAATGACAGCTCCAGATAGCATCCAGAAACTGACCAAACCGCACACAATCTTTCGCCTTAGGAATACTCCACGCTGGTGGATAGCAGTCCCAACACACACACACACACACACACACACACACACACACACACACACACACACACACACACACACCCTTGGCTTCATATATTTAGAATGAGACATTAATGCTTGAAATATATTGTATTTGAAAATTCAAGGCAATTTGTTTTTTCTTTGAACCACAAATTACACCACAACCCACAATAGAATTAGTTTGATGCTTAGTTTTCTCCATCACACACCGTAAAGAGACACAGGCTCAGATTCTCACTGATACAGCCACGCAGCGTCTTGCTTGCCTACTGCATTACGCTGACACAGCAGTTTTTTACCTTTGCATAATCTCATCCTGGCTCTCAGTGCCTGGCGACTAACAGCACCTCCTTCTTCTCCATTCCTCTCCTATAATAAATGACTGTATCCCTAGTTGCCCTTGTAAACATTGTTCCCTTCATCTGTCCATTCAAAAGCCTGACAAACGTTATTGCGAAGCTTGATTTTGGAGCTGACTATGTCTCTCCACTGCCTGTGTGTCTAATAATAGGACCTCCCTCACTGGATCTGGCAAAAGTAAAGAGCAACATGCTAAGTGTTTGATGTTTGTGAAGTGCTTTGTAATGCTGTTACAGGCAGTATGATTATTTCCCTCTGAAAAATAACGTGAAGTCTACATGTGGATTAGAACTTTTTCCCAATGTAAAACAAACATTGTATACGACTAATTCATTGCTGATATCAGGGAAAGCCGGGGCAGGACTAAGTCTTATTTGGCCAGAAATATGCAGGCTGTGAGAATAAAAGATTTAAAAAAAAGTTGAGTTCACCAATTTACAGAGTTTTAATGTCACTACTCTGCAAGCTCCTGTTGAAGCCTGGTATCTTCAAATGGTGAATAACACCATCAATTTCCATCAGAGCCCAACAACTACTAACAACTGTCATCACCAGTACTGGGCAAAGTAACTGCACAAGGACGCACATTGATAGTGGTGGGCCACTGGGGATAGCCAGGGCTTTTCCTCCTTCGGTTGCCGCCATTATTCTAGAGCCATTACGCAGCTACAGCTACGTGTGACAGGCGCAAACAAATCCAATCTTCCTGCTGATAGGGGATCCAGATCAGGAAACGCTCATACGTGCCGCTTGGAGACGTTGCAGTTACATACAGTACATCGCACAGTGTAGTGTTTGAATGAATTGACGTTGGCGTGGAGCGCTGTGAACAGCGAGTGTACCCGCCGCTATCTGGAGCTCCGCTTTCCTGTCAGGCTGAATGCATCGGGTCTGCTTGTGGAGTTGATCTACCACCTTATTAGAGGAAATGGAGCATTATGTCTTTTGCGTCATCTCTCTTCCCCACCATTCAGGATTTACCATTCCCTGAGCGATGGCGGTTTTACACCCAGTGCTGCCTCATATGTCATTCTGTCAGTGTGTGTGTGTGTGTGTGTGTGTGTGTGTGTGTGTGTGTGTGTGTGTGTGTGTGTGTGTGTTTGTGTGTGGAGGGCAGGGTCACTGCACGTGCTTACTGAAAGACCAACACCACCCCCCCCCCCCTCTGCCTCGCCACACCTAAGGCCCCGATTCATTCTCCCCAGTAAAGGAATAGCTGATGTTCACACAATGCCAGCCTAAATGGATGCTGTTCTTGTTGTGGCCTGCTGTCGACTGCTGCTGTTGGCAGATGGATAGAGCGCTGCTGGGGCGGGAGATGAAGGGAAGGGGGCACGGGACAGAGAAGTGGCGTCTTCATGTCTCAAGCCAGGTGGGTCAGCTGAGGTAGAGGGTGACGAAAAGATGAGCAGTAAGACAGGAGATAAAAAGAGAAGAAAAGACAGCACTAAAAGGAAGTTAAAGAGAAAAAGAAATGCATGCCTATGGAAAAAAAGGAAGGAAAAAGAAAAGTAAATACAAATAATGTAAAGGAACAGAAATACAATGAATAAAGGAAGAAGAGGGAGATTAGAGGAAGTAAAGAAAAGAAGAAAAATGGAAAGGAGAATGGAAACTAAACAAATAATAAAAGATGGGACAGAAAAGGAAATAAGGCAGGGTAAGGGAAGGGGAATCTGGTCTCAGGTTGATATTAGATACAAAAAGCAATGGAAGCTGGAGTCAGCCTAAATGGTGTTTCTGCAGGTTTATTTTTTTCTCTGCTGTTTTTGTACATCAGTACTGACGTGGGGTTTTTTTCACAGTTTTACAGGCGCACACATACACCTCACACTCACTCACACACACTCACACCCACACACTCACACATCACATTGTTCCCCTTTCTCTCACTGGCTCTCCTTGATTTGGTTACCATGGAGAAGCACATTTTTTAGGCAGAAGGAGGTTGACATTATTACATGAGCGAGATGGCACTGTTAATTCCACATACACACAAACACACGCACGTATACACATCTCGCCAAGAGGCGGTCGCCCACGCCACACTCTTCTAGGCAAGAAGGTTTCATAAATGTCCTACATATAGCTGCTGTTCATATATCCACACGGACACAGAGGAATTCTCACAGCACTTTGCACTCCACAGTGGAGAGATGAACTCGAGGTGACACCATAGTCAGCTGCCGCTGGACGGAGGGAGCCGATTGGTCGATTTAGCTCAGGGTCTGGCACCACGCTCCGCCTGGTCCGGCACCTAACAATACGGCAAATACATCTGTCACACACACTATGGGCTTTTGCTGAGGACACACACATACACACACACTCACACATAATTAATTCCCCTTACAATATCTTTCAGGCTATCCAGGAAAACAGAGCACAATCACTCCAGTGAAGGATTATACGTATTATATGTGTGTGTGTGTGTGCCTGTGTTTTGTATCTTCTTTATGGTTTACTACCAACCCATATACATTGTAGGCTTTAAAGAAAATAACTAATACACGGATGAGAGCCCTTACAAAATGAGATCTTCTAAAACTGTCTTTGCTTATGGAGCACACCGGGCCATCAACACTCGGCCAATGACGTGCTTTGCTTCTACGCTCTCATTCAAAGATTAAGCTAGTGGATTAGAGCATTTACTCATCTTCACTAGCAGTGACCATATAGCAGTAGTAAGTATGCTATATAGACCCACAGTCTAACAAATAGTCCTTTCTAGAAAAGCCTTTTTTTATTTCACAAAATAAGTCAAGTTCCATTCAAGTCTTTGATGTATGAACTATATAATTATGAGTCGGTCCAACCTGTAGCTCACATATAGTCAGAACTGGATGCTGATTGAACCTATACTAGTTTTTACTATGATAATGTGATATAATGCATACATTTTGATACTAGAGTAAGATGTAATGAATTCAAAGCCAATATGATATGTTATTTTATAAAATATATATTCTTTATTCTAAAATAGCGATCTTTCTCCAAGTACTGGAGTCTTGTGATTCATTCGTTCATTCACACAAAAAGAATAGTCAAGTGGTTGTAAACTTATTACAAAGCAAGGCTTCACTTTTAAAGAAGTATAACAAAGTCAATAGGCCAAATGTTACATGCATTTCGTTTGTGAAGGAATCCTTTACAACTTGAACGTGGCTGAAACTGTTTCAAATCTATCGGGCATAGTGGGATTCATTTAATCTTTTTGTTTCAATAGCTGGAATTTGAGGTTGTGATTGACAGGTCATGGACCGCTGTAGCTCTTGTAGAGTGAGTTGATCCTCAACCACGCACTTTCAAGACTGTCCGCATGTCAAAGTTTTCTTGAACGGGACAGTATGCATATGAATGTCTTTTTTATTTATGTCTGTCTACATGTTGTTTTAGCTTAAATATAGTATTTTATATCCCATCATGCACCGGGAGGGTGGGAAGCAGGGATTGGCTCCTCTGGGCTTTATCTCTAGCCCTGTTCTGTCCCAGAGGGGGTTGATGGAGGGAGGGGGCGGGGCGGGGCGGGGCGGGGGGGGGGGGGGGGGGGGCTAGATGTTACAAATTGTGAGCTAGTATTGTCATCTGATGATGAGTTGAATAATGGTGAGGGGCTGAAAGGATTACCGGCGACTGCTAATCTGTGGCCTCTCATCTGACGTTAAGAGGTGGAGAAAAACAGAGAGGAAGAGACTGTAGTGTGCGGCTGGGTGGCTGCCCGGCAGCTGTGGGACGTGCGGGCAGCTGATTTACTTTAGATTAGACTGGACATGCGCCAACAAGGGCTCAATCAGGCCATGATGAATGTGCTTTGGCATGCTGAAGGCTAACTGCTAACTGCTAAAGTGACTGCTAACAGTCCATCCCAGTGGTCGTCGGGGAGTAACATTGGGGGTTTTCCAGAGGTCCCACGGGGGCTTTGTTTTGTTCGAAGGTCCCGCAGTGGAATACGAGGGAGGACTTTGTTTTTCTCTTCACTTTGGATCTGAAAAAAAAAACCTTGCTGGGATTATAAATACGGAGGGAGATAAATCCTGTTTTTGTGCTGCCGGTGTGATATTCAGTAGCCATGGCTACATGTGAGTATTCAATGTTGTCGATATAGCTGGATTTAGAGGACGAAGGATCACATGTTTCTATGCGCTACAAAACATTGGTGTTTGTCATGAATCGTACCTTGTGATGTAGCTTTTTAGCCTGCATCTGCAAAGATGACGAACTGACTAGAATAGCTTTACTCTATTTACTTTATTTTTAATTTCCAGTACATTTAGAGTTACACATTGTAATTCTCTAAAATGGGGATGATTTTATTTCATCACCAACGTGAGCAAAATTCAATCGCAAAAAAACAATTAGTGGGTTACAAGACAATAAGATTCAAACCGAATAGGACAAACACGACGCTGAAACACATTGGGGGAATTTCTTTTTCACAGGTGGCTCACCGACATTTATGGAAGTTGACAGACGCTCTTAAAGATGTTTTTAAAAGGTGATAGACACAAGACTATTTATGCCCTTTTCCTGAACAATGTTGGAAAATAGGTTTAATATTTCATTCGCACTATCATGGATAAATAAAGGTCAAATGAAATGTTGATGTCTAATGCTGCCTTTGTTTTGTGCAAGCTGTGGATGTTGAATAAAATAGTGTTGTGTAATTTCTTTTGTGTCACAGGCATGCCTGACACCTTTTTTGTTAGCTATTCCATGTTTCAAATAGAATATTTAGAACCTATCGAATCCAGCTTGCAAACGTTTTTGTCCTTTCGATCCGTGTAGGTTATGTGGGTATGCAACCTGTGCCGTAAACAGCAGGAGATTCTTACCAAATCAGGAGAATGGTTTTCGGAGTCAGGGGTGCGGCCTGGGAGCCTGGGCACCTCCATGAACAACCCAGCCCGTGTAGGTGAGACCCAACGGGACAGGAAGCTGATCCGCTCCAGGTCCCAAGCCCCGCCCTCCAGCACCAACAGCAACGCGGGGCAGCTCGACGGGACACAGCCGGCCGCAGGTGTCACCGCTGCCAAGGGTGCTGACACCATGCCCGGCTCGCGCTCCCAAAGCGAACCGCCTAAAGAAAAGTAAGGGCTTTGTTTAATCACAGTGAACACGACTCCTCTGAAATGTTTACCCTTTAAACTGCAGTAGCTGCGACTTTAAAGAAGGTTTTACTCGACTAACAATAAAAATCGGAGAACGGGAAACCATACCTCTTACAAAAAACCCAAACCCATACCAAATAAAGTCTTCTAATCTTACAGATACCTGTGGTGATGGAAAATATGCACCAGTGTTTATTTCTGTCTCTGTATACAACATGAAACATGGGTATAATGAAGCATCTTCTCACACAGGAAAAGGCCAGTTTCCCTCCATGAACAAAATGGAAAGGGAGGCATGGGGCGCGGTAGCGGCCGGAGGCCGGCTGGGAAGTTGCCATCTCAGTCGTCCCTGGATGAGCGAGTGGTTCCTGGGGACAGAGGAGAAAGACGTTTGGGAGATGGACGCAGGCTGGAAAAAATCCATTCTCAGGACTACGAGGACAGGGAGGGCAACTCGGGCCGCTCAGAATCCCACCGGAGACGACCGGAGGATGAGGAGCAGAGGGAGCGGCAGCGCCGCGAGGAGGAGTTCCAGAACCGTTACCGAAGCGATCCCAACCTGGCACGATACCCGGTGAAACCACAGAAGGAGGAGCAGGAGATGCGCATGCACGCTAAGGTGTCCAAGGTCCGCCACGAGCGACGACACAGTGATCTGGCAATCAACGAGGTGGGACTCGGGCCCGGTGAAGGTGGAGGTGGTGGAAGCGGAGGAGGGGATGTGCCTGAAAACCGTCTGGCCAGAAGGGGTGGAGGTGGGGAGGGAAACCACAAGGCCCTCGTGGAGAACCACCACGCCTTCTCTGTGGATAGGACCGCGGGGGTTGGAGGGGGAGCTCAACCTGCAGGAGGTGGATTGAGATCAGGACCTCCACCTGAGGGGCCGGTGCCTCCAGATTGGGGGCCGAACAAAGGCCGCCCGGAGCCCGGGACGACGCGGACACCGAGGGACAAGGGTGGGGACAGCCTGCTGAGGAAGGACTCTCAGAGCTCGGACCAGTCGGAGTCTCTGCGGCCGCCCCCTCCACGGTCATACAAGAGCAAACGCGGAGTCAACAAGAGGCAGATGTCCATCAGCAGCTCAGAGGAGGAAGGCGGCTCCACGCCCGAGTACACCAGCTGTGAGGACGTGGACATGGAAAGCGTCAGCGAGAAAGGTCAGTCAGGCAGATGTGTCCACTCTACTAGCTTAACTAAGCTAAATATATTCACACTCGCATACCTTGCACCGATTGCTAATGTGCATTTCTTTACATTAGACACTGTTCCTTATAGCAAGTCACAGCTGTCATATTCCAGGCATCAAAACGCAAAAAAGCTTAAACAAAAAAAAGCTCGTCCCTTAACTTTCGTTCAGTCTACCTGAATCAAAACACACCTCTGCATATGTTGTATTTTTGTCTTTTCAAGAGCACTTTCAGGCCTTTCCTGCAGCGTGCGCATCATTAGAGTCACCGGTTTGATGGCAAATTGTAGTGGGTAATTGATCTGCAGCTAATACTCAGAAGAATATGAATATCTTGATTAAATCATTGGACAAATGAGCATACAATTTGTTTTCAACCTTGAGAAGAATTGTTACTCGGATCAAAGATAAAACGTGCAAAGTTATAAGTTTAAAAGGTTTCTCGATGGTTTCTCGCCTTTCCATTGAAGAGTCTTTCCTTCTCCCACACTTGATACCTTCTAATACCAGAACATTCTAACTTGGGACTGTAAAACTGTACGATAAGTGATGGGATGACGGAGCCACCCAGCATACAGTGAATCACTATCCCTGTGTGTCATCTACACCCCTGTGCAGTGGCTAAACCCAGCCGCTCCCGGGACAGCTCTCATTTATTTGAAGGGTCCCTGTGATTTAGGCCAGCAGATTTGTGGAATTAGGTCGGTGGCTCGCATGCCATGTAATGCTTCGCAAACAGCCAGCTGCACCGGCAGCCCATAGGCCCCCCGCGGGCCGGAAATCCAGCCTCGCTGCGGCCCGCCGGCTGCGTGGTCGCCCTCCGGCTTCTTCGATACCTGTGCATTTTGCAGCTCACCACCGTCAGAGGAGCGTTCCTATGCCATGCTATGAGCTACGGGAGAGTGGGTGGAGTTGGCTGTGCTCTGTCAGCTTAACTCTCTCACTGGTCACAGAAGGGGCCCGTTCCAGATGTTTTAATCCAGATTACTCTAACTCAGGGACTGGTAATGGGTAGATGGTGTGGATTGGGATTATTAGGTGTTTTAAACACTCTTTAGCTAGCTGCGCCTCAAAACAGGATTCCATCTTTTACTCATCACTGGAATGAAGTGCGTTTTACCAGATACTGTGCTTCACTGTATAGATGCAATAGATTAAGCGGGATGCTAATGCAGCGGTGGTTATATTTCTGTTTAAAAAGGGAAGACAAGGAATACCATTTGCAATTACATTCAGATATATTTCTGGACGATTATATATGATTTTCACTGCAAATGTTACTACTTTCATTCACAAAACAGCCGTAAGGTAATTCTCCATGAATTATGACAATCTCGAGGTCGGAAATGAGTGGTCCAGATAGTTATACCTCTTTACACATGAGCCTATGCAAGAAATGTTCCTGGACATTTAGGGACTGACTGTATATGTGGAATGAAGTTTAGTCTGATTGTCAGGGTAAGGTCGTCATTTATTAAATCTGATGCCTGGGCTGGGATTTGTAAAATCAGTTAAATGATACTAAAATAGCCCCTTCTGGCTGTGTTAACCCGTTATTACTCCCAACGCACGATGCGGTCGGTGCACCTAGGTGTGTGACGCGGGCGCATGCTTGGCCTGCTGGGATGCAAGCAGGCTCAGTATTAAGTGCTGAATCTACAGTTTGAGATATTCCACGCAGGACTGCGCATTATGGAAGGGAAAGGGGTCAAACAAACACATTCATTTCTTAAAGTGAACGAGTTTAGTGTCAAAGTAAAGATTGCATTTTCAGTGTTTCCACTGACACATGTAAAAAAAAAATCTCTAGAGCAATCATTTTCACTTGACTCTTGCTTCTTGTTTACCAGAAAGTTCAAAACTCTGATCTCACTGTTGTTGTTGTTTTTTTTACCAGTGGTGGAAGAGGGGCCACAAATCGCTCAGACTCTGATTCTGGGCAAGTTGGTTCTTCTCAAGCCGACCATCTGTCAGTGCTTACGAGAGGAGTCATTAGTGTCTTTGTCCCTTGCCAGTCTCGGCTATGAGTTTTGGACAGGCCACTACAGTGGATCAATTGGATTATGAATGTAGTGTTGTTGTAATTATATTTTTATTTACCCCTATTATTGTACAATTTTTATGTCTTTTGGATTCCCAAGACGTCCTGATCAATTATATATACTCATTGTGTATTTTATTTTCAACCCCTACCTTTAAACAAAATAATTCTTATTCATTATTCCAGTGCATTCTCCATTGTACTAATCCTTAATCTTGTTTCCAAGATTATGTCAGAGAGAAAACAACATCTTATTAAAGCATGCTGTCTCTGTAGCTCAAACCATCATGATGGTCTGAAAACTCTCAAATACACTCCTACTAAAAATAATGAAGGTTGTATCGATGATGTATGCCATTTGACCGTAGGATCAGAGGTTACAGCAACTGATGAATATATCTATAGCAGAAGGTGTTGCATTTCAGCCAGTATTTGTAAAAATATAAACTACAGACAAACATCAGTACCAGGTGAAATCTGTTATAATCTGGATACTAAAAGCATTTTTAAAGGACGGTCCAATAGAGTTAATGTTGCCCTATAATCTATCAAAATGTTACAGACAGAGGTTCAGAAAACCCTCTTTCTCTTTCTTTGTGCAGGTGACTGGGACTGTCATTCTTTAGATCCTACAGTTTGGCATGTAAGTTTCACAATAAACGGACGTGAAATACCCACGCAAACACACTAAAATAATCATACAATATAATAATGTTTAAATGTAATTCTGTAACATTATATACTATTTTTCGTCCCTTCTGTCTGTTTTGCTAAATCGTTCCCTGACTTCCTTTACAATGCTAATAACTTTTCCTGTAGCATCCGGTCACATGGCAGCCGTCCAAAGAGGGTGACCACCTGATCGGACGCATCACACTCAGTAAGAGGTCAGCAATGCCCCGCGAGGCCGGCTCCCTCCTCGGCCTAAAAGTAAGCAGGAAATCTCTCACTCATTCAGACCTGGTTCACACCCAGCGTGCATTTTGCTCCTAATAATGTCTTAATGCTTGTCTTGACTTAAGGTGATCGCCTGATGAGTTCAAACAAGAAGAACATTGTGCCGGGGATGAAATATTTTTGGAAGCCACCCAAAATGTTCATGCGCTCATTCATTTGATTAAAAGCCAATGGGATTTTTCCTTTGGAGTTTTAATTTTTTTGTTTTGTTCGGAAAGTTAACCCTCAACAATCAACACTTTTTTAATGATTTTGGAAAGTGCAATTGCAAGAACTAAAATGCTAATATTAGTGGGGGAGGGTTTGGGACGCAGTAGCCCTCTATAGCGATGCTTTGTTAGTTCTGTGAATGTAGAATATTGCCAGTTGAGCAACTACTGATTCTTGCAAAGAACAACGAAATGAATCTCTGCTGCTCTCCATTCTCCTTCCTCTGTGTACAGGTGGTCGGAGGGAAGATGACAGAAACAGGGAGACTCGGGGCCTTCATCACCAAAGTCAAGAAAGGCAGCCTTGCAGATGTTGTGGGACACCTTCGAGCAGGTGTTTATTGTTTCCTAGCAGCAGCTATCGTATCGCCGACTTCACATTTGTATTCTTTGATGACTATGGTTTAAGCACGAGGTGCTTTTTTAAAGCTTAAATGAAAGTGTTCTGTATATCGTTGTGGGGGGGAACACAACTGACATTTGTCTGCCATTACTAAGTTCTATCCACGATTTGACGACTCCCTAAATAACTTGTCAATTAATGGTTCTTGCTTAATATTGGGGTAGAGATGTTACAGAACTACTTTATTGATGTTATACTTTTTTATAGAACACTTCCACTACATCATTTAAAATCCTTTGTAAGATGTAAGCCCTTTTTCACATTCCATTATGTTTTTTTTGTTACAAAATGTTCAGTTTCATCCATATTTGTTGGCGTTTAGCCTTTCTTTTTTGCTCTCTAGCTTGCCGCATAAAAAGGGAGGCACACAACCATACTTTACCTCCAAAATTACCTCCTAACGTCTATTCCACACTATTTCTATGTCATTTCACTCAATTAGGACCCTTCCTGGGAAAATTTGACTATTCGAATCAAGGTCACTTCTCCAGACTGTAGGAGCATTATTGTTTATAATTCATCTGACGTGGGGAGATTTGGGATGTTAAGATGTGCGATTCTCGTTAATTGCCTGTCTTTTTCTAGTAAAATATATATTACCACATGGGCCTCAGGCTGGATCATCAATGTGTGTTCTTCCCATCTTGGTTCAAGGTGACGAGGTGCTGCAGTGGAATGGAAAGTCGTTGCCGGGAGCAACTAAGAAAGAAGTATACAACATTATCCTTGAATCCAAGGCTGAATCTCAAGTGGAAATAGTAGTTTCAAGACCTATTGGGTAAGATCAAAGTTTTAAATATATTTCAATGGTCAGTAAAGTACTTAAGTGATGGCATTGACAGACACTTTCAATATATTTCCCTCCTTTATCTCAAAGCTCTATCAACAGAATTATGTCGAAAAACTTCTTGAGAAAAGTGTATAGAGCATATCAGTAAGTAATGCTGATTGAATGGCTGGAGCCCTTTCCCTATGCCTTCCTGGGAATCCTGAGATCCAAGAAATCCTGAATCCTTTCTTTCCAGCTATTCCTTTCTCCTCTTCTCCCCGACATGTCTGACATGTGAACGTGTATTCGATTGACTGCTTGCTCTTTTTTTTGTTGACATGTGTATTTTCCTCATTCATTTTATGAAGATGAATGCACACTAAAGTATTGACTGTGACTTAACATCTCAAGTGTCTGGAAGGATGTCCTGGCTATTTATAAATATTTACCTGACTCTCTTTACAGAGACATCCCAAGAATCCCAGAGTCATCTCACCCTCCTCTAGAATCTAGTAAGTGATAATATGTAGAGCTTTATTGTCTATGTTTACTACTATGTAGTAGAAATACACCCGTTACATGTCAAAGTATGCTTTAATTCCAACATCTGTTGATCTCGTTAAACAGCAGGATCCAGTTCCTTCGAGTCCCAGAAGATGGAGCGACCCTCTATATCAGTGATGTCTCCCACCAGCCCAGGGACCCTGCGAGACCTTCCTCTGGTACTGCCTGGACAGCTCTCTGTGAGTATCTGAACAGGACTGAGCCTCCAGTGTTCATTTCCAACTTGCTCGATACAGCAGTGGTGACGAGAGTACAGAAGAAGGCAGAGTACATAGTATAAAAGTGAAAAAGAAATAAAAGGAATAAATACTTCCACCACAAAGATTTCCACCCAGGAGACTGCTGGTCGTGTCCGTAAGATCCCAATGGGACCTTTTGGAAGTGAGACAAAGTGCATCATGGGGATTGATAGAGATTCGAATAATTTTACAGGTGAAGCTGTGGTACGACAAAGTGGGCCATCAGTTGATCGTCAACGTCCTTCAAGCCATAGATCTGCCACCCCGACCAGACGGACGGCCTCGTAACCCCTACGTCAAGATGTACTTCCTGCCTGATAGGAGGTGAGGTCGTGTATTTCATTTCGTAAGCCATATGTACATGAGTAATGTCCATCAAAAGCATCATTACACCAGCAGTCAGGAATATAAGTAAGATGGGTTTGGATTCGCAGCACGAAGAATTTCAACCATATTTGTTATCTTTTAACAACCCAAATTTACTCTTTTTATGCACGCCTTTGTTAGTGACAAGAGTAAACGGCGGACGAAAACAGTGAAGAAGAGCGTTGAACCCAAGTGGAACCAGACCTTCCTATACTCCCACGTCCACCGGCGGGACTTCAGAGAACGCATGCTAGAGATCACAGTCTGGGACCAGCCCAGAGTCCAGGAGGAGGAGAGTGAATTCCTGGGAGAGGTGCGACGCACATTAAATGCATACGTTATTTGGACAATGCAAACAAATGTGTGATTTTATAGATTCAATTGGTTTGTTCCTTTCTGGGCAACTGTATAAACATGGCACACTTTGTGAGGAGGACCTGTTCTCTATGTAGACATAGACATAAATTCTAACCATAAGAAAATGACTAGAAATGTGCAATAAAGCCATGGGGGGTGTTAACAATGACAATATATGTTCATAATACATAATATAATATCATTAAACCTTTTTTATCCACTCTCAGATCCTGATAGAGCTGGAAACGGCCCTGCTGGATGACATTCCTCATTGGTATAAACTCCAAGCGCATGACATGTCCTCCATACCTCTGCCCCAGCCCTCCCCGTACCTCCCACGCAGGCACGTCCACGGAGACAGCCCCAGCAAGAAACTACAGAGTATGTCTTTCCACATAGAGATTTTTGGGGGAAATACTGTGTGTATATATAGGTTTGTGTGTGTGTATGTATGACTCACCCTGTTTTGTCAGAATTCAGTTCTACTGGGTGCTTGGTTGCTAACCTTTCCTTTCCTTTGCTTAGCTTTCTCTTTCGTGTCTCTGAGTGTGGGAGACTAAAATTCAGAACCTCTCAACCTTACCCTGTCCTGTACATCTTGGTGTGTGTGTGTATACAGGGTCTCATCGCATCATTGATACAGAGTTTGATGATGGTTTGATGGTAGTAACTAAAGGTGGGTGGGGGGCATGGTTCCTGAGCATTTCCTCCTATTAGCCCGTAGGAGCCCAGCGCTGGGTGAGAGAGCATCTTCCTTGCATCCTTCAGCCTCCTTTTAGGCTCCACTGGAACAAATTGTACCCAAATATAATTAGTTAACATTTGCCCTATCAGCTAAAGGCAAACGTTTTGCAATTCATCATATTTCTTTCACTGCCTATTTTGAATTCCAGTGTAGTTGTGTTCAGCTTTTACGGCGGGCCGAGGCTGCAGTGAACAGTTCCTCCTCTTCTGCTGGGCCGTAGAGACACTGAAGCACTGAGTGCATGTTAGACTGTAGAGCTACAGTTGTTCACTGCCATTCCACTCAGTTTCCTGCCATTTCCATGCATGCAAAGTACACCGAACATGTAGAGTAGAAGCCGAATATGTGTGTATTATTTGTTGTTTGACTGCTTCCGCTGTGGCTACATTTCCTGTCAGCTGAATGTTGACTGTTTAAAATAGTCATACTTGTTTACAGTCTGGCTTTGGTGTTTTCCAAGTGCCACGAGGCTTTTGGATGTTAAATGAGTGATAGAGTTATACAAAAGCCATCAAGTTTATAATAAAATAAGTAATATTCATCGCTGAAATGTCAAGTTGTTCTTTTAGTTTGCCATAGCAAATGGCTCGAAATATGACAATACCCACAAGCTTCTGCCGCAATTGCTGTGGTGAAGAAGATGCGTTACTTAGAGTTGTGCAAAGTAAAAACGTCTCATTGTTGTTCCTTTACAAAACATGCCATAGCTGCTCAGATGCATTGCCAACTGACGCAGAGGTAGCTCTACCTTCAGCTCAGTGTATAAAACAGAATTTCAAGCTTGGGGAGAAGAATTGTTATAAGGCATAGTTATTAAGTAGTACACTGTCTTGTTGCTTGAATATATTCATTAGAAATCTATATTTTCTGTCAATGTTTCTCATCTTCTGTGGTGATTATTCAACCAGTTTCCTTTGTGAAAAAGCCCCGGGCAGTAAAATGAATGGTAAATTCATTCCTGGAGCCCTAAACACTCATAATATGCCCTATTTCTCCCAACTCCTTCCTTATGTATCTATGAGTATGTACAGCACTTATATATCACACAAAAATGAAACAAATTCAGATGGAGTAATCCAGTAATGTTGAATATTGTGTTATTAATTTTATATATATATATATAAGTTTACTCAGTTTTCTGATGTTGCTTTCAGTATACTGCTGGAAATACATGAAGAAAATCAGTCTTTAAAAACAATTAAAAAACGAATTCACTCTTAAATTTTATGATGTTTTTGTCGTGCACTTTCAGAGGCTTTAAAAGTCTTAACTCTCGTAAATCTCACTGATCTCGGGTCTGACAGACATTGCAGAAACAGTCAGCTACTCTGGCTAGCTCACATGTTAACTAATCTGTAAAACATCCAAATGTGATGTTCTACAGTTTGAAAGAGACTGGCATCCGTAGTGGTAGTCAGTAGCTTACAACTGGTGCATCCTTATTAAAAGACACACGCCTAATGCCTGGATGTGTGTGTGTGTGTGTTTGTGTGTTTCTATGTGTGCACCTTTGAATCCACAAACACAATTGTATGAATGTATGTGTGTATGTGTGAATTCTACTTTCTTTTGCCCTTGTGTGTGGGATGCACCTTTGCTGGATTGATGTGTGTGTGTGTGTCTGTGTGTGTGTGTGCGTGGGTTCATATGTGTGTAGGTGCAGAGCGTAACTCCAGGGAGAGAGAGCGGGGCAGCACGTTGGCTGTGCCCGAGCAGCAGCGGCCCGTCCAGCACCGCTCCCGGTCAGTGTCTCCCCACAGAGAGGACTCCTGCAGGGCTCGGTCCCGGCCCGCACACGTGCCCATGCAAAGGTCAGTAACACCTGCCACAATGACCTGGTGAACTGTGAGCGCTGTGTGTTGTCCGTCAATATCCAGCATCAGTAAGTATCTAAACATCTGATATCTGGTGGTTGAGGTTTAACAGACATATTTATTGGTCTCAGTGTTTGGTAAGGATAACTTCTGTTGGAGAATCTCAAGGATTCATAACAGATTACTTAACAGTCTAGTTGTTCAGGCTTATAATCTCACTACCTTATGGCCCAATCACTACAAAAAAACACATGTCTGTGTTTTATTGCTGTGGCATTGCAGTGTTATTACTTCTTCTGCAAGCTGGAGATGTGTCTGTTATTCAAGTAAATGTTAACAATACATTTGTATGAGATGGGATTTGTCTGGGATCTACAAAAAGCAAAGAAGGAACAGGACAGAATATAAATGAGTACATTTTTCGGTTAGTATCTTTCTTTTCTTTGCATCTTTTCCCCTTCTACGTCACAGATCTAGTGACGTCATTTGTGGATATTTACATTAGCCTCAGTTATACCTTTTAACCAATATTTAATCATAAGGAAGTTTATTTATTACGGCAAACCAGACAGAGCCATGTCAACTTAAAACAAGCAGAGGTTATGTGATGTTACTCAATTTAATTTACATAAATGCTGTGACTTCCTCAGATGTTCTGTTTTTCAAGGACTGATTAGGCCTAATGTATATTATTATATTATTGATTTATTAAAGGAAAAGGGAGCAGTCATGCCCCTTGCCCACAGGAACGATTTCAATATTTACCTGTGGAGAACGTGTCGAGTTTCAAACATGCGTCCGCAAAATAACTGAAGAAAACAAAGCAAAAATATATGCTTTTTCTAAATCTAATGATGTTTTCAAGAAAACATAGCATTGTTTTTCTAGTTGAAAGTCTTCCATTTCTATCCAGAATCCAGGCAAAAACATCAGAACATCTGCATAGCTCCTCATTTTGCTGTTTTGTATTTGTTTACATTGTGTATGATCAAACCATAGGTAAGGCCGGAACTTTTTGAATCCTCAGAACCACGTACTATGGACCAAGATTTATGAACCAAAATAAAATATTCATTCAAATAGAATATTTTCAATTTCTTCAGGAGCCTGGATGAGATCCACCAGAATAGCCACCATTCCCACTCAAACCCCCGCTACCACGACTCCCGTTTGGAGCACCAACGCTCGGGTGACTCGGACTACGAGTACTCAGAGGACAGGTAACCTGTTGTTGGGGTCTGTGGGGATCACGACTGATCATATTTTGGTTTACTTTTTACTTGTTAAGGATCATTCAATGGGATAGTTTGGGATTTTATAAAGTGGGTTTGTTTTAGGGTTCTTAGCCAGTAGAAGCGGACTACATTGCAGGTGGTGTTCCCTCAGTGTGGAGAAAGAAGGCTGGATTACCAACATGTATCGCTGTGGTGTAGCAGCACAAATGTACATTACCCACCTGCAGTGTATGATATATTATTTTCAGCAGTGAGACCGCCCTTTGAAGCCGTCATACCACGCTTCAGTGTAATTTCGCGATCTACAACACATGAGTTTGCCGGTCTACTGCTGCGTCCGTTGGTTAGTTTGTTTGTCTTAGTATCTTTCGAGGCAGTGGTAGACCGACGTATCCTGTGTTCTGCAGCCATATTGCTGCTGTTGTGAGAGGGGTCCAGAGGCTTTGAACAGAGCAATGATAACGGCTTCCATTCCCCATCGGAAAAGGCTGCCTGGCGGCAATGTAATGTGGAGTAAATATTCTAAATATAGCATACACTTAAGCCGATATTGATTATTTTAGGGCAGCCAAAATAAGACTGACTGCCGCCTCGGTCCGCAGCAGTGCATTGCTTTGCTTCTGTGCAGGTATTCATGTCTGTTTCTCCAAACTGGGGGCATGCTGCCATCCGCTGTGGGTAAATGCACTGACTATGGATAAGTACTTCATACAAGCCCACTTAACACAATCCAAACCATCACTGAAAGAATAAGATGCCCACACTTTGGATCAGTGCTTCTCTGCTCTGCATCAAGGACAAAATAAGTGCTGATGGAGCCTGTGAACATTTTGATCTGTTTTATAAAGGTTGATTTATGTTTTGGCTCGAGCAATATGTGCAATATGGTATTGCCAAACTAATTTTTACTCATACTACTAACAATTTGAAACTATTCATTGCAACAATGCAGATTGAATTGAAATCTCAGATTTTTGATTTCCTGGTTTCTCTCATTCATGAATTCACTTTACCTGTCTGAGTTGCCATCCTCTTCTGTTGTGTTTTCTCGGGTTGTTTGTCATTTGTTCACCCATCGTCATGGCAATGACAGTGAGGTCCTGGAGATGCACAGGTCTATCCGTGGCGGGAGTGCCGAGTGCCTGCACACAAACAGGTAAACATGATAATAAAAAAAGACAACAACCACCATCCAGCTTTATTTCAATGAAATATGCCCTTTTATTTTATATCCATTGCCACTATTCTTTAACAACTTCATCTTAACACGTGTTGACATTTTCAATACAGACAGAGTCTGTTGTGGACTGTAAATAATGTAGAATGTATGTGTGCTCATGGAAAAAAAGTTTCAGTATGTAGCAGTATGACACTCATAAATTGATATCCTTGTTTCATAAAACACACACAACATGCTGATCACTGTGTGAGGGGATTAGAGACCTGCAGGGTGGTTGACCTCAAAGAAAGCAAAGCTCTTTTGATTAATTTATTTTATTGAATTTAATGTGTTCACTCACAGCAGTTGTATATTTTTTTTCCACTTTTTGTTTCTTGCCTTGCTTTACGGTGCATGAACTCTACTGGTACAACCAGGGGCATAGGTAGATACAGCAACACCCTACCCCCCAAAATGCCCCTGTTAGTAAACGGTATCCATAAAGACATTTACAGGTAAGCATTTACAGCGAAAGGCAGTCTTGCATTCCCTTCTCCGTGCCTCTTCAGCTTTGTCATACTCATCTGTGGAGTTGGTGGGTCATTTCGTTTGCAGTAATGTTCTCTCAACGCAATAACTGCCCAAATGGCTCCTCAAGACCACTGTGCTGCTCGTGCTTGCTTTGGTCGGAGTGTGTGTTGTGTAGTTTTGTCATGGTGCCACTTGAGCTAAATAAAACTAAATGGTATGTGTTGCTTTCTCCTGCGTATTATGCAACCCTTTAACAGACCACACTTATGCTCTCCAACGTTGTAGTCCATCAGCTACAAATCATATACACTTTACATCACTTCTGACCGTTTTCTGCCTTTTAGTTATTCGCACTGTCAATTTACCAGTCAAGATGACCAAAAGAGAGCCATTAAAATAGTGCTTTCACAAGCTATATTCTTTAAACAATACCAATATGATAATGAGTATATGGTCATTTCTGTTTCAATCTCAAGTCCGTCGTCTGGCCTAGAAGGAGGAAACATTATTGATAATAACTTATTACCAGGCATTCCTGATGCAGTTGTTTACTAGTCAGGCTACAGGTAAAGCCTTTAAAAGGGTAAATTAGCTCCACAACTTTTAAAGTTTAATGTCTCCGTTGTCACATGAAAAAAACCTCAAATGAGGAAATAAATTCTTTAAAATAGAAATCTTAGGTTATAAGCCTAGAGTATATAAAATAACTGGACATAGTTACCATGACGTCAACCGTCTTGGACATGGCGGTTGCAGCATAACATTGGAGAGTAAGACAATGAGACAGTGGACAACAAGACAAATAACCACTACCATTACCTTTGACATTTAGTCACTAACTACAGACTGTTCACTGCCTTTGGTTTGGAAATTGTCAGCAAAAACTAACAAATATGTGATTGCAGTTAATGAGCAAAAACATGCAAATTCACCAGTATTGTTCAGTATTTATCAGATCAAGATCGTGGGATTATATTGCATATTGATATGTAGCATACTATTACTTTTTGCTTTTCTGTACCAACATTAAAAATGCATGGTGATCCGTATATAACCACCGAACAGACAGACCTGCATCTGCGATTCTTGTCCATTTCGCTCCATTCTGCTCTAATCCTTTTCATGGCACTCCTGTACATTTTACAGATCTACTGTAGCTCGCTTTCCTTGCCAGATGGCTCTAGATCTGTAGATTGTGGTATATAATCAGCGTTACATGTAATCTCATGTGGGGTCAATCCACAGGCAGGGCGAGAGAAACTCTCTCTACTTTATTACATAATGATTCCCTCATTCTGAGGTCACAGATGGGTGGATGCACTTCATCTCATGTGTTCGTATTGTTATTTTCTGCGTGTGGTGTTTTTGTTGGTTACCAGCATCACGAAGCAGGCACATTTATAATCTGATCTTTTTGTTTTTCTAAATCGGTAGGTGAGAAAAAACAACATCGTTTTTTTGTTTGCGCGTTAACGTGATGCTGTAGATGTTGCTTCTTTGTCTCTCCTCATCATTTTCAAGAAGCCTGCATAGTTTCATGCTTGTGTTACCTTCCCCCCCTTCACTTATTTGGCCTCTGCGTATTTTTGTCAGTTGCATGTGTCATTTTTTGTTTTCCTTTGCCTTCCTTTTGCACGCGGTCTTTCCCCACCTCTTGTGGGCGGTGCTCTGGCGCACAGCTCCACCCTCCCAGCATGCCTAAAGAGAAAGCCCCCGCTCAGGCAGGAAGGTGGCAGCACCATGCCTCGTAGCATCCTCACACACCGTGTGCTCAGGTTCACTGATGAGGTCACGGTTAGGTAAGAACACACCTGCTTCACACACCATCTACCCGCTCTCCCACCGCGCGCGCCTTATCGTTTTTTTTTTTTTTTTTTTTTTGAGGATGACAATGCAATGGGGGAGAGTTAAGCGTCTCCGTGCAGAGCATTAAGCAAACGCTAAGTCCTAAGCCCTTGTCAGTGTGAGGCATTTGGCCCGAAAACATTATGTGCAATGTCATGCGATGACACAGAGGCGGACATCTGTTGAAAGTAACTGCCGTCATGATGCAGCATGACATGGCAAACGTAGCCGACAGTGAACGTGAACGCTTGCCGGCCCTCTCTTCTTCACTCATTCTCCCCCTCACTGCCTTACTAGCAGGCCCCTCTACCACCTGGTTCCCATAGCAACTCACCAACCTTCCATCCGAGTGGCCTCACAGAGTATTGCCGCGAGGAATGGCTGTCAATGATAAATGGAGATACAGTATCAGAGCCATTACATGTTACTGCACTGTCTGATGGCCTTCCTTATTTTTTTCTGTGTCTCTCCCTCAATTTCCTATCTTCCTCTTTTTCTAATCTTTCCTTCACATTATTTTTCTCACATTTTTTTTGCATTTACTTTCATCTACCTCCCACTCATTCCCCTTTCGTTCTCTCACATTATTCACAAACTCTTCTTCCTGACACCTCTGCCCCCGCCCTGTGTTCTTGTGCATCTTGTCTTCCATCTCTGTCTCTTTTATCTTCTTTCTCTCTGTCTCTGCTGCCATGTTGTGGTGGTGCAGCGACCTGCAGCCGCCGTTGGACAGAGTGAGGAGTGCCAGCACCACTTGTCTGAGACCAGACACCAACTTTCAATCCCCTGACAGAGACAGGTATAGAAAGAAATCCACATTGAGTGACATTTTATATAAAAGATAAATACAGGAACAGGGATTATAGAATCTGCTGAAGTTTCTTGACAAATCAGGTTTTCCGGAGTGCATGTTGGAACCATTCAACATTTGGGGTTTAGGGTGCTGCATGTCTTCATGTCATGGGTCCGTTTCATACGTGAAGGAATTTGCATTGCAAAAAAACATCTACCCGCTCTTTGAATTTGTAATTTTCTTTCAGTAATGTTCTGCAAGGAATAATTAGAGGTGGTCTAAAAACAGCGCAGGTTACAGAGCTATTAAATGAGTGGCATGTCAGATGAGAAGATGTTTGTGCCCTAAAGCTGCAGCCAACAGACGTAAAAGATCGATAACAGCGGTAGAACAATGCACCTGGCTCCGTTTTCCTGTTTTTCCAATGCTAAGCTTACTGTTTTCTGACTGTCAGTAAGCAAGAGACACAATGTAGTTCCCAAAATGTCACACTATTCCTTGTAATAAATAGTCAAACATCATTTATTAAGACATTTCTACCACCCTGCTCTTAGTAAAATTGTCTTCTTAGACCTAAAACTGCATTGTCAAGAAGGGAAACATTTTCTTGTGGATTTTTTTTTCTTGGTGTCCCACATGAATTATCTTAAGTAACGTAACTTAACTTTACCTTGTACCTAACTTAAGCGACGTAACAGGCCTTCTTATCGAAACCCAAGCCATGATATTTTACTAAACCTAACCAAGTGGTTATGTTTCTATTCATAACTTCAGATCAAGGATAAAATATGTTTCTCTCAAAACTGTAATTGATTATGGAAGTTGTATTGGAACATACTTCTCAAGAGAGAGGGTTTCTTTGTACAGTAATTGCTCATAAGTTCAGTTTTTGAATCATTTTGAATGAATTATGAGTCAAGTCAAGCTGAATCTTTTGACTGATATTACGCCGCCAAATTCAAAGAAAAGTCATCATTTCCCAAACCTTGACCTTTACTCACTAACGACGTCTCCCGGTGTTCCTACCTTTTGGATACTCCGTCCTCCACCCTGCCGCCCCTCTAGGTGCTCCAACTCTTTGCCCCTCAAGACTCCCCCAAGCCCCAGGATCTTAGTAGAACATGTGGCCCCTGAGGAAGACAGGTATACCAGGCCCGCCCCCTCATGCTTTCTCCAACTCTTAAGTCACTTCGCTACTGCTCTGCGGCTCTGCTTTCCTGCTCGTACCTTCAAAGCACCTCCTGTAGCCCAGCGCTGAAACTAAAATGACAGTGTTGTGCAGATCTTGTGTCGGTCCCATTCCCCTGTAAATATTTGTTGTCTAAAGCTGTGTAATCCCTCTCTTATTCTGCTCCACCTGCCCTTTCTGTTGAGCGCCCGTTCTGAATTTACCTCTCTTCTCTGGCTTGAAAGTGCTTTTTATTTTTCTATACAAACCACAAAAGAAAACACACCTTCTACATTATATCCAGAACATCAGTCACTGTTCAGTTTTTCCATTGTGTGGGTTGTCACTCTCCATATTGTGTTTGTTTTTTTGTTCCTCTCTGTCTATGTTGTTGCTGTTTGCCAAAACAGGCAGTGTAGCAATTCATCAAGTCCAAACTGTCACAGGGCCAGCAAAAGAAGCCTGGAGGGGGACAGGTAAGATCATTCATTCATTCATTCACTCACCGGCTCGCCTTATTTAATCTCTTCTCATTACGGCTGTTTTTTATCCTCTCGCCGGAGGGATGATATCTACCGTCTGTGACTGGTTGTTGTTATTGACTGGTTATTGATTTTTTCTTCTTCTTTGAAGTCACAACTTATACAGTACAAAGCCTTGAATGCCGGCTAAAAATGAAAATATATACTCCCTCTTTACGCTATGCAGAAACATATTGGAAACATAATTTGACCATAAACCTTTTCTGATTCAGTATTACCATTAATCAATCTATCTATCTAGTCATATATATATGACTGAATGATTGCATCCATACAGTCTCATGGCAACTTATTCGGGAGTCACCAGCTAACGGTGCTGATATTCCAAATGTATTTATTTTAAAGTGATCAGAGGATACAAGTCTATTCTGTCTGTTAGGCACTGGCGATGATCCGAGTATTATTATGTATTGATAGGTGAGTGGAGAAGTTAATTTGGTACGATAATAACACAAAGGTTGAGATAATTTCCTTTTATATATATATATATATATATATATATATATATAAATCAAGCATGTGGGCGCACATATAGATTACTTCTGTTGCACAACAACACATTTATTTTCTTAGGAGACAAACTGATCCTTGTATTGTTTTTCCAATCATTAATAAGTGCTGCGCTGTAGGAAAAGTTTTCTCTTTGTTAGGAAACAAAAAAGGGACTAAGAAATGTAAAAGTGAGCTATATTTGGAATCTAGTGATTATGTTTGGGTTGTTTGGTTAGCTCGTATGTTGTGTTTTTCTAGGAATGTAAAACATTGTACGTCTTGGGACGTACAACAAATTCCAGACCAATATTCTGAAAGTAAAGTAAAGCAAGCAGTTAAATCAAATTCATCTTAAGAAATATCTACGACATGATTACTCAAAATTCCATTTGATTTCATTTTATTGTATTTTTAAGGTTCTATATTTTCATTTCTTTTTATTTGCTGATGGCAGTCGAATCCAGCCCACCTCTATCCTGAGGGGCAGTAGGGGGAGAGGGGGCCCGCTGAGGCCCTTTGGCCAGACAGTCTTGGCCGGGTCCTGCCCAAACTCGCCACGACTAGAAAGGTGCATGCTCCAGTCAGCGCTACGCCTCCACTCCCCTGTGTGCCGATGTCACACTGAGTGTGAGCAAAGCTATATGCACAAGTGTCACATCTCAAAAAGTCCAAATCATATTAGAGTCAATTCCAAGAAAGACCGATAGCAACTGCGTCACCTGAGCTAGTGATGTGAATATATTTTACTGTTCAGTAGTGGTTTGTGTAGTTTTTGTCAATTTTGAGTACCATCAGGAATGACGTAAAGTATAGCAGCCGGGATATATGGAAAAACTAAGATACTGTGCATATGGTCTATAAACACACTCAGTGCCACTTCCTTTATTTCTACTGCTCCTTTACTTATTTGGATTTATTCCTCCCCCACCTTGATCTTTGACCTACATTACTGAGCATCACTTTATTCTCTCTGTGATTCAGTTTCGGGCTTTACACCAATTAGTGAAGAACACAGTCATAACGATGTGTCTTCTTGTGTCTTTATGTTCCTGTCTCAGAGCGCACCCTCACGGCAGCCCCTCTTCTCCATCGGGGACGCCCTCATCAGGTCGCAGGGGTAGGCAGCTGCCTCAGCTCCCTGCTAAAAGCAGCAGTATAGAGCAAGGTATGTTGTCCACAGGGATGATGTAGGTTTGGTTTCATGAATCGGGGAGGTAACATAAGTCAACCCATTCTCTCACTCCCATCTGGTCAACTATCAAGGATCGGTCAGTGCATCTGAAACCGACTCACCGCTTAGAACAGTTTCAACCAACAGACTTGTATTCATATATATATATATATATATATATATACTGTATATATATATAATATATACATAATAAAGACACCACACATCACTCTAGCCCGGAAATCGTCCTCAGAAGTCACCTCCCCATCTGATTTCTACCAGCAAACCCAATGAAGAAGCCAGTTATAGTTACTCCCAGGTTAACTGTGAGCATGTCTGTCTGTACTCTACATGCTCCATCTAGTGTCAGAAACCAGATGCTGCATCTTGAAGACTTTTATTTTTTTTTACTCTTGTTTTGGTCTCTTTTGTTTCAGCCCTCGCAGTAGAAGAGCGAGCCAGACAACTGCAGATGAAAGTACATTCCTACCGGCCTTCAGCTTCCCACGACCCTGAGACGGACCTCAAGACCAAACGGGAGGTTCGGCATCCGATCTTCTCCTCCACCTCCCGCACTCGATAAACAACCTGTACAAAAGGTCAATTTTTTCTGTGGTCATCATCAGTATAATCCTAATCTCCCCCCCCCCAACCCCTTCGTCTCCGTCCGTAGATGTACGCAGAGCAGAGGCGTAGCAGCGACAACATGTCGGCCAGGTCGTCCGACAGCGATATGAGCGATGCGTCGGCCCTCTCCCGTGCCAGCAGTGCCTCCCGTCTCAGCAGCACCAGCTACATGTCTATCCAATCAGAACGACCCGGAGGACGACTCAGGTCAGTTCTCCTTCACTGTTGGTCACATGTTCAGTTCAGCTGTTACTGTTGCTGTGGATTTTAGCCTCTTGAAAATTACAACAATCCAACCACTCAATATCATCTCCGCCTTTGCATATTATACGCATGCCTATCATGTCTGTCTTTCTGCTTTATTTCTGCATGCCAACGGCTGCATGTTTCTGTCCTTGTGCATGTTTTATCTCCTTCTTCCACACCCACGCACCAACACAAACACACGCGCTGGATGGCGAAAAACGAAACAAATCAAACTCAGATCCAAGTCATTAGAGGAGGAGAGGAGGGAAAGGAGGATCTCGTGGGGGGTGAATGGAGAGGAGGAGAGGAGGGCTGCTGCAGGAAAGAGACGATTCTCTGAGGAGCTGAAGCGCCGGAGACACACTGTAGCTGGAGACACCAGGGAGTCCAGGTAAATATCAATAGATCCCAAACGGTCAAAGCGGACAATCCATCTTCTTACTGAATAACCAGATGTGGATCCCCACGATAGAACCCCACCGACTTTACACATAATGATTAGTTCATTGCTCATTAACAGTTCTCCTCAACCTTGATCACCGGAGAATTAGAAATACCAGGAGCCAATGTAGAATGCAATTTTGTTGCATTATAGGAAGTGTAGTTAACGTGAGCCATAAAGACCACGTCTACCCAAGGAGAAAACACCAAAATATGAAACGAGGAACTGAAATGTTGACAAAAGGATTTATTTTTAGCCGCAGTAGAAGTCTGCATGGAGTAAAGTGATGACGATGAGGTTAGCTGTTTAACTAATGTTAGCTATGTGTTAGCAAACTACTATGGCACGTCGTAGTTTGCTCAAACATAAGTTAATAATTCATTAAAAGGTAGAAACTCACAAAGGATCCCTTCTGTATGTGCACACATTTTAACACACAAAGGCAGACACACACACACAAACACACACAGACCCACACATTCCCCGGCTGACCGGCAGCAGTGTGCTGACAGGAACAAACGACCCTATCCCAGTGGACGTCAGCGGGCCAAGTGTTGATGTACTGCAGCTTATTAGCTGGTTAATGTATTGAGGTCTGGGAGAAGAAGAGAGAGGGGCCCCAGTCTTAATGGCTTTAGCACAGATCAATCCAAGCAGGGCGTTAGAAAAGCAAAGCCCCACAGCCCTTGACACACTTTCTAGATTCAGAGGTGTGTGCGAGAGAGAGAGAGAGAGAGAGAGAGAGAGAGAGAGAGATAGAGAGACAGACAGACATTTGGTAATTGCTAGAGTATTAAAAACAGATTTCTTCTTTATTTTAATATAATATAATATTTAATATTAATATCAAAAACAAAAAACAAACCCTACCACAAACATATGGCCAAAGTGTAGGATACCCAAAAGCAGCTTATGAAGTCAGCAACCATTTATTAAATTGGACATTGCTGATTTATCTTTCTTTTTTTTAAGAGAGGTATTGGTAAGACAGTGAGGAACAGGGGAGGATGGCCTCGGGTTAGCTTTCCCTCAGAGACACATTTTCATCTGAATTCAGTGGATACTCACATCTGCTTCAGGCCAGTTGGATAATGGAAGTCACTGAGTACCTACTGTACAGATGAATGGAATCTCCTCTTCTTCCATCTTCATGTATTACTTATTCTCTTCAACCTATTCTTTGCTTATATTTTTAATCAACTGCTCATTGATTTCATAGAATTCTTATGATGATCCATCTTCTATTACATTCATTTGCACATACTTAGTATCGCTTGCTGTTGGACAAAAATATATTTCAGAGATAATCCACGTTTTTCCTCTGAGGGCAATATGACTTAACTACTATTTTTCTATGGTTTATACATACATCCAAAACTATAATTAATACATCAATTTTCATTTTTTAAAATATTTTTTATCATTTGTGTCATATTTGGCCCTTGTTTTCTGTGTATGTTTGTGAAGATCTCTCCGATCCCTCCTTGCATGCATCCTGTGTTGCGACTGCCAGGACCCCACCCATCCTCCAGACCTGTACCCTCCCCTCCGATCCTCCCCCTCCGCTGCACGCCTTTCCTTAACCCCCCTGCAGGGGGCACCGGAGAGGCCTCAAACCACCCTCCCCCTGTCCAGTCGTTCACTGGACCCCCCGGCCCACTGGACTGTGAATGTTGGGGCCCCCCTGGGAGTAGGCACTATGGGGGAAAGGGGCAGCATAGCTGGACTCTCTTGCAGATCTCTGACCCCTTTTGAGGGGACGGACATTCGGGGGCTCATCCGAACACCTCGGGGGGGGGGAGCGTCGGTCGCTGTGCGGCTTCCGTCCGTGCGTCGCGGCTTGTTTGAGAAGAATTCACTTTAATACATGACATGATGATCAGCTTTCATGCCACAACTGTGTTGCATCAAACAAGCAGCCTTTTACCATTAAAAATAAAAAAAAATCAGATGTACTTAAAACATTAAACAACTCCACAACCCCAGGTAGTTGTAAATATTACTTCTTCTTGTCAACCCTCCTGTTTTTGAAGAGGTTACCGAAGCCTCGACAACATCTCCTTGTCATTCCACCGGAGCACCGTGTCACTCAGCCTCCTCTCTCCCCAGTCGGCAGATGCGCTCGTCGGCCGGCCGCAGCATGCTGAAGAGCTCCAGCGTGAGCGGAGAGATCTACACCCAGGAGCGCACGGACGGCAGCCAATCCGACACGGCGCTGGGCACGGTGGGCGGCGGCAGCAAGAAGAGGCGCTCCAGCCTCAGCGCGCGAGTGGTGGCCATCGTTGGCAACCGGCGCAGTCGCAGCACCTCACAGATCAGTGGCCCCGGTGAGTTGCCATGGCGGACCCGGTGACTGTATACCCCGATAGTTATTTGAGATATCAACGTTCCACAATTATTTTTTTATACGTTTTGAATACGTTGAATTTACTCAACCTGTTATCTCTCTGCAATTATTGCTGTGTGCACGACAAGCCTTTATTTCCCTGGTGTTTCTTATTAAGGACAACATGAAATAACATGTTTCAGAACGTTGTGGCTCAGCAGCTTAGCTCCCAGTCGCATAACATTGTCAAGGGGGGGGGGACAAAAACTGTACTCCTTCGTTTAAAGAACATTAAGCCTAAAGGTTTGTAAGCTGATGTAGAGAGCAAATAGATTCAGAGATAAACCTGAATCAAAAACAAGTATTTCAGGTAGATGCTTGTAGATGATAGATGCGGGACAAGGCAGGTGGGACGCTTGTTCCCAAGGAAGTAAAAATCTCATGATAAGATTGCAAAGGGATGATGGGAGGCTACATTTTTACCAATATCTTGAGTCAAAAGAACCACACTCTGCCTAACAATTTCCTGTTTACTACTGATTACCAGATCCAGCAGGACATGGGTGTGACTTTGAGTTTGCTTCAGAAACAGACATCACGAAGTCCCTCTAGGCTGCTCTTTTCATTCTACTAGTTTATTGCTTGATATAAAAAAGGCGATGCCCATTGAAAAATGTGGTCTGGAAATTGGGCCATTTCCTTAATAATGTTTGTTGTCTCTCTAAACACATGGGTTGAATGAAAACTTTTTCTTAATCTGTGATTTTTCATGTTGTAAATGAAACATTCCGTGAGGCTGCATTGATTGTTCACATCGAGCACATTTTATATATATATATATATATATATATATATATATAAATGATATATTCATAGAACTGTAGAGAATAAATGTGTCCCAAATTGTGTGATAATACTATTGATATTAGTCAATAATTCCTAACTACACATAATATGTTTCTGTCCCCCTTTTATCCAGAGGGGAAGAGCAAGAAGGAGAAAGGTGCACCCATCCAAAGGAGCACGGAGACGGGCATGGCAGTAGAGCTGACCCGCAACATGAGCCGCCAGCCCAGCAGAGAGTCCAACAACGGCAGCATGAACAGCTGCAACTCTGAGGGGAAGTCAGTAAACCAAACACTTCGTTCTTCATTCAACCATCTAACCACACTTCACCACATCTAATTTGTTCTCTCTTTATGGGGAATTGAAAATGATAGAATTAGAGTCAATTAATAGACTGTCAATCTGTCCATGTCTACTTCTACGTTCCTCCCGTATTTTGGAGAGTAACATTTATAGATTTCTATGTCTTGTTTTTCATTGGTTTGTAAAAGCTGAAAAGTTGAAGCTACTGTACCTGCTGTCACACCCAACTAGATTGACCTGAAACAAATGGTGTAGATGTGACAGGAAAGGTTATAGGTCAGCTCAGTATGATCTGGATTATATCCGAGAATTCACTTACACAACTGAAAATAATGTGTAATATTCTGAGCACACAGGTAAAAGAAGAGCACCTGTGCTCACTGAGGCAAAGATAAAACACCTATTTTGACTGAATCAAGTTAAGGCCTAGTGATCTCTATCATGGATTCTCTCGCTTGTGCAGGTTTTTCATGCTTTAAAAGCACAAGGCATCTCCTGACAGCAGCAAGATGAGTCAGAGTTCTCAATTCAGTCTGTGTGTGGATAATTGTGATGATTAATTCATGTTGATGTGCTTTCTGTGACAGTTTGATCTTCTCTGGAGTCAATGTGGGGGCCAGCAGTCAGTTCAGTGATTTCCTGGATGGTTTGGGACCGGCTCAATTAGTGGGAAGACAAACGCTGGCTACTCCTGCAATAGGTCAGTTACTGACGATCCTCCTCAAGCTACGTTTTCTAATAATGAATTCCTCTTTTAATTTCAATGAATTATTGCAAAACTTTTACATCAATGATAAACACTTTATTCTTCATAAATCTAGCTATTATTTTCTTTTAAAATTGTTGTTATTTGTTTTTAGTTTACACATTTTGATTCCAAGGGAGTGCAGTTGGATGAACCAAAATAATTCTAATATATATATAATTATTAATAATTACATTACTAATAACAATAAAAAACAAAAAATTATAGTAAAAAACTGTTGTTCTATTTCATTGATATGTAACTAGTCTAGACTGAAATGGGACCAGGTAATTCATACACTACTATAATTGCTAATATGCAAAAAAATAAAAAAAAGTAATACATTTATGTTAGTCACATGTTTTTGTTTTTTTTTGCAGTTGATAGCACCCGTCTATGTGTTATGTATTCAAGTTCTACTTGCAGATCTCTTACTTTTGCATGACACACACATTATTTTCACGTCTCTGTGCTTCCCAGGTGACATCCAGATTGGCATGATGGAGAAAAAGGGTCAACTGGAGGTCGAAGTTATCCGGGCTCGAGGACTCGTACAGAAGCCAGGATCCAAATCCCTCCCTGGTAAGAATCTTACATACTTCTCACTCCCTCCCTCTCAATACATCAATCATGCACCCTTTCCATTGGGGTAAACTGTATACTGTACACTCTGCAATCAACGATTGGATACACATAGCCAAAGCTGGCGCTGTACCTTTCCCATAACCGGCTGTGTTCCTACGTAATGGCTTTTTTATGCTTTATGTCTGCCTTCAGCTCCATATGTCAAGGTGTATCTGCTAAATAATGGAGCGTACGAAGCCAAAAAGAAAACCAAGATTGCACGGAAAACCCTTGACCCACTGTACCAACAAGCCCTGCTTTTCGAGGAAAGCCCCCAGGGTAAAGTCTTACAGGTGAGCCATCACCATATTTAATCACAAAGTCAAACGTTTTATTCCAAATTCATAATAATGTGTTATAGTGGGAGAAACTAGATTAATGTGTAATTTGACGAAAAATATTTTATATATATATATATATTTATTTCTTAAGGTGATTGTATGGGGCGATTACGGCCGCATGGACCATAAAAGCTTCATGGGAGTTGCACAAATTCTATTGGAGGAGCTGGACTTATCAAGCACAGTCATTGGCTGGTACAAGTTGTTCCCCCCGTCATCCTTGGTGGATCCGACACTCGCCTCCCTAACGCGGCGGGCTTCCCAGTCCTCCCTCGATAGCTCCTCTGGACCTCCTGGAGTCCGGTCATAGTGGACCAACACCTCTACACCCCCCCCCCCTCCCCCCCACCCCTCCGACAAGTAACAAACTCAGAGACAAGACTAACAAAAACAAAAAGGTGGCGGAAATGTAGAACAACAAGAACAATCAGAAGCATCCCAACCAGAAAGCTTTGTTGAGATCTGACAATCACTCCTGTCGTGGTTATTTTTGTTGTAGGGAGCACCACATTTCAGTGTGTCACATTCATCGGGAAAATGTCAGCATTTTTCTCCGTGTATGCTGGAGAAGCTGGGCTGTCGACAGACAGCAAGGAGTAGCTCCCCGGGACGAGGGGGGGGCGGGGGGGGCGGGGAGAGAAGACAAGGAATCAAATAAAGCAGGGTGATTTTTAACTGAATCAACAAATAGCAAAGAAATGTATGTTAAGCATCGGAATGTATGGACTGGAGACAGAGGTGATCACCCTCCCACGCAGTCTTCATCTGCAGTGGCCTCCTCCAGAACCCCAACAGACTGCCGGCGCCCCCGCCCTCCCTGGCAGGGCGCTTACGTGTTGGTATTCAGTCTGGAAGCACAGGGCCTTCTTCTGGTGCCTAGACCATGGAGCAGCATCACTGGTCCCTCTCTCTGTTAAAAATCCCCCTTTTCAGTATCTTTACCATTTGACCGTTTTAGCGTGTTTGCTTTCTTGCCTATTTCTTTTCCCCCCTTGTTACTACCGGCACAAAATGTTTTATAGTACGTAAAATGCTCATGATAATGTTGTCAGTCTGGTGTGTGCATGGAGAGAAAAAAAAAACGAAACACAATAGATTAAAAAAAAAAAACACACGATTAAATGTCTGCAAGTGTTATGCAGCGGGGAGATGATGACAGCTTAGATTTTTACATTTGACAGTGAGATTAGCGTGCAACGTTGTTTTCCTTGTTTCACCACTGGCAAACGTCCATGCCAGTTGTCTTTGTATAGATGTATATTAAGCCTCCCAGGAGGTTGACCAATAAATACAATTTATGTCACTTTGAAATATCACAATTGTTCAACATCACTGTAAAAAAATACAAAAAAAGTCAAACGCAAGAGCGAGGGCCCCCTAATATTTCACATTTTTTGGGGGAATGCATTCCCTCACCCCAGCACGTTTTTATCAGAACCTTAGTTTGCATTAGTTTGAAATTTGAAGAAAAGCACAAGAGCTTGATTTTTTACAACAAAAAGTTTGAACTTTTTGAGAAAAAACAAACAAGAAAAACATGTTGTTAAAAAAAGAGGGTAAAAAGGCAACAATCCTTTCACCGGTTCCATTAATTTCCTTGTCAAGTCGTTTGGAAAACAGACAAACAAACTGAAAAATAAGAATCACACACACACACACGGTGTTGCTCGTGCATATCTGTGAACGTGAAAGCCACCAATCAGACCGAGCAGTGGTGACAGCGTCGCCACTGCCCGACCTGTGTTCGGCCCGCGGACTCCTCCCAGCAGGAGCGCGGCGGGGCCAGCATGACTTTGGAACCTGTTCAGAGCTGCATGCACATTTTTGTAAAAAAAAAAAAAAAAAAAAAAAAAAAAAAGATGCTGAACTAGATACGTGTGTTAGTTCCACATACTGTAGGGCCGCTTGTATGTTGCATGCAGTTGTACAGTTTGCTCGTACTTGAATATTAAAGACATAAAACCAAGAAACCGAAGCCATTCCCATTACACGGAGACATTTTAACACAACTGCAGTCGTGTCCTCATCCCTCGGTCCGGTGCTGAATGTCTCTAAAACTAAATCCCAAGATTACGTTGATGTCTTTCCTCGACCCTCTGATAGATGCACAGGACTGTACAGAAGAGCTCGAGTGGACCTCGAAGCCCTTCATACTGTTATTCCACATTAGAGGAGACCTCCATGGGGCTGAGATGATGTATAAATAAATATCTACAAATCAGATCTACTTATATGGAAATATGAATTATGTTTCAACATAATGATTTCAGATACACCAACACCTGAACTGTTAAGATATATATATATATATATATATATAAAGAATATTGCAGATACACAGAGAGTCACACACTGTAAATACTCAACCACCATTCCCCGGGATTTCATTGGGTTCAGTAATAATTGCAATGGGTCCAAGTCATATGAGGAGGAGCGATTAATACGTCACTAGGGACCATGCAGTGGGATGAAACTAGGCGATGGACTACTAAGTGTACCATTAGTCTAAAAGTCATCGTCTGAACACTTTGTGGTTCAAACACAATGTCTGAACCCCCCCGGCCATGTTCAGATGAGTCGACCTTTCTTTTCACCGTCCGGTGAGGCTGTTTTTTCTTTTCTTTTCTTTTTTGTCAGTATTAACAGGAAAAAAAAATTGCTGATTGTTTACAACTTCTGTGTTCCAATGAAACAAAAAGAGAATTAGAAAAAAAGTAAAGCATTCACTGCAACATTACTTGTTTGTATAACAGATGTGGCTCAAATGATGTGTATGTTTTATATTTTAAAAAAAGGTTAATTTTTATTATTTACAAATAAAAAGAATGTGTGAAAGAAGACACCCTCTGAACTCGCCTTATCACTGTCCCCCTCGCACTCATCTGAAGATATCCTGTTTTTTTTTATTATTTTCTCAGCATGAGTTTAAGCTTGAGATTGTGTCACAAGGTCAAAGTGAAAAAAACGTATTTCTCAATGGGATATTTTACACGTTAATGTTAATATTTTCCCTATTCCAAAATTGTATTAGATTATTAGATTCGATCCTGAAAATGAATAGTTTTACTCACTACATTTTAAATTCAAATGTGGCACTCTTTATTCTGCTACATTTATGTAACAGCAGTATTTACTAAATATGTTGAAATGTATGGCTTTTAATTTTTTTTTTAATTTCGTGATATTTGGAGTTGCATACTTTTACTTGGAAAGGAGTGGTTATTCCTGTATATATTGTATCCAAAGTATGTTAGTAAAGTGAATTTAATTGTAATTTAAGCAGATGACAGCCGTCTACTACTACTAACTTAATACAACACCAAAACTCAATGCCCTCTGAAGAGGAAGTCGAACCAAAGCGGCCTCATGTGTGACCTCACATGTAATACAGTGCAGCAGAGGGCTTGGGAGATTTATGTTCCACATCCTCTCGTTAAATAAGCAGAGGGCCCCCAAAACAACATCTGCATGCAATTGCGACTAACCCTCCCACTAGGCCTGCCACGCCAGCCGGTCTCCCAGTTCCCCCCCCCCCCCCCCAATGTCACAGCATCGGGGGTCACAACCTCCTTCTACAAAGCATAGATATGGACTTTGGCAGAAGCAGAGAAGCAAAGATCATGTACATGTCAGAGGCCAAGATGAAATTTCCACAGTGCTCCCAGGAAATGGGTTAATCTTTCAAATCAGGTCACGCACATCGATGGAAAAAGCCACAATGACTCATTTCTTTGGTCTTATACACCGAGATGACTTTTCGAAACAAACCGGGCAATACTGGTAAAAGCAAACTAAAAACCAGTTTGAGCCATGTCTCTAGATATAAAGAATTTTGTTTACTTTGAGACGCGTTCAATATGGAGAATATAACGCGGGATCTCTCCATTCTAAAGTAGTATTTGTTGAAAGTGTACTATAGGCGGCACGCGCTGTTTGCAGGAAGCCAGCTCATCATGTGACCAGATTAGACGATTACTGAACCGTTTGCAAGCTCACCACAGCGTTCTCTCAAGAGGAACACAGGAAAGGTTGAGTCCTACATAGATATACACCGTCACACTACATTTGACCAGTTTTTCCCTCAGTTGCTTTTTTTTCCCGAGTAGACTCGTGTATTTCATGTATTACCCCTAACCCCAAGATTGTTATTTTGAAAAACCTCAAAATTAGACCCACCGTTGTGTGACAATATCGTCTTTGTAAAGATGGATGTTATGGTGTTGGATTACAATGGATATACATAGTGTACCCAACGGTGGGTACTTGGTGTACTTGATGTTAAACATGAGTGAAATGTACAAACCCAGGGACATCAATTGACAAAACAATCTCTACTCAAGGAAACAAATGACTTTGACGTCAACCACATAACAAAGTCTCATCAGCAACTTGAGTTTGGATCTGTTGTTGTTTTGATGATGTCATACACGGTACTTTATTTAAAGTCTGTTTGTGTCACGTAAACATGTTGTACGCTTTTACTGTGTGAACTTTGTCCACCGATGTGGTTTGTAAACCACGGAAAAACAAGTAACGGGACCCTTGAGTGGAGGACAGTCATCTCGAAGGGCCATAATAAAATTTTAGGCCGAACACGACGTCCATTTCCCGTTTCTAGCCACATTTGGTACTGTTTGAAACGTTTGGGATAACCAGTATAATTTCAAAAGTCATATAAAATTGCACAATGTTTAGCTGCACTGCATTGGCTTTTGTATGGTGATTACTTCCCTTTTAATGCAACAGAGAAAAGGATACAGTATTGGAAAATGCAAAGGAGGAAAGTAACTAAATGGTCACTCAATGCGACAGAAAAAAGCATCACGCCATGGATCACCAATACTGCGCACAAACGTCCATCAAACTGTGTGATGCGCAGTACCCAGAAGGTCTCACTGTCACTGTGCTGCATCATATACTTAAAGAGCAAAATGAGAATCAGCCATGAGAGCGATATAGAAGATTTGCTGTCTCCCATGTCTGCGCGGTGCTGCAGCGGCCAGCAGATGGCGTAGTTCTGCTGGAAGAGTAAGCTGTGTGTCTTTCAGGCAATGCTCTGAGGTAGAGTCCTTCCCTCTCGCAGCTTCTACACAGAAGAACCTCACACTTCCGTAGTCGTTGGCCGCGTGTCACACAGTTAGTGACAAGATGCCGACTCCTTCTGACAACGCAAATGCCGAGCGAGTCACATTTTGCCCAATAGCTGTTTTTAAAAGTGTCTTCACTGATTTGATTTAAAAGCATTCAACTGATATTCTGTAAAGTAATTAAGAAGTCTAAAGGCAATCGCGGAGGCCACATGTGCACCTGTGAAGGAGAGGTCCACGTGCAGCTATGACAGACATGGCATTTTTCTTTTAAACCATTTCCTTTTTCGCTACAGGGACGCAAACGAAGCACTTGATTTATTTAACACCCTGAACAAATCCGACACAGTTCATGACTCTTCACCGATCATGTCTAATATATCCTAAATGATTCACATGTGAATGATAAGACATCAGAAATGTGTATCTCCACCACGCAGCTGTTGACAGCAAATCAAACCAAAGGTTGCACAACATGTATTACGTGTTTCTACACAAGTGCATTGGGCTGCTGCATATGTTTAGCTGCAGGTGTTAAGTGAACAGTCGTCGGTGGTTTAATTGTCTGCCAAATGGACCAAATGGAAAATCACCAGTCGCCGTTTTTCAGAAACGTGGTGTAATTTGGAACTTTTTCGGGAAATGAAAGAGGCTGCAGAAGGAGCGATGGTTTACCATTTGTCTTGAGCAACACCGACATATTATAAAATCTCTGGGATTGGAATGTTTATTATTAATCAATGTGGGGATGAGATAAAGTCTAACTGTTTATCTACGCTCGCGCTGATAATCATCTGGCGTGGACGCGCAGCTGTGCACTGAAGCAACAGGCGGTAAAGCGCACTAGAAGGGGATGTGAACCCCCCCGCACCAGAAAAAAAAAACTACCCTCCAGCCCCAACGGACACAACTGTTAGCTTCTTGTTTTGTAACATTGGCGCACAGCACTGGCGCGTGGATACGTTACGCGCGCATTAGTGTCAGTGGCTCCAGATGCAAGAGGAAAGAGGGCGGTCAAAGTGTGACGGTAAACAGCGTGCGCCTTGCTCACTCCCAGCGACTGCTAGACCGCGTCTCGCACGTTTACGGCGTTGTTTAGTCCAGGGCGCCGCTCCCACCACACGCATGCTGGCAAAGACCTCCGCGCACTCGATGCCCACTCCGGTGATGCCATGCCCCGCAACCACAGCGGAGACGAAGGCGCCACCGGGCTCTGGATGAGGACGTCGCCGGTGCACCGAACCGAAGGCTACGGCCTGAAAGATGTTGAGTACGGTGGAAAGATGATGAACAACGCGGGAGACGGTTTGCTGTCAGCAGGTGCTGCCGGCTCGGAGAGCCTGAGGGGGAAGCAGGGGGCCCGGCTGAGCCTCCTGGGGAAGCCGCTCATATACAGCGCGCAGAGCGGCCGGAGAAACGTGCACTACCGGCGGCTCCAGAACTGCCTGTACAACGTGCTCGAGAGACCGAGAGCCTGGGCGTTCATCTACCATGCCTTTGTGTGAGTCCATTTTCGTCATTTACACGTAGGAGAGTGTGTTGTTAAAAAGCTGTGGAGTTGCACACCTGTTGATGTTGTTCCACCAACTCTGCAGGAACCCTTTTGACACTGAAAAATTGCATCATTGCTGAATGCCACCTGGCTTCGCCCAACAGCAACAGATTGCATACGTGAATCTGGTTACACACGTCACTTTGTCACTTTAGTAGCCGGGATGATGGCCGACATGCGACACGTGATAGGACGGTAGGTGTCATGAAGGCAGAGCTCATCTTTAACAATATAGGCTGGGTGAGAACCTCTTTCATGGCTCTCTGGTGTTTGAAAAGAACACATCGAAATCCATATGCAGTGATACAAAGAGATCCTAATGATGCATTACTTTCTTTGAGGACAAAGTCTTTGTTAAATTATATGTGCATGTATATGTGTATATATATGTATAATGATGTACAGAGGTTTCACATCTGACACCTCTCCATCGTTCTCGGCCTCCAAACCAGCTGTGTTTGATGTCCCTCGTGTTTTTTGTTTCATCATGAGTGTCTGTGAGAAGAAGGAAGTTGAAACACATGGCCACTGAAGACGAAAGAACCATCTTTTTTTGGTGTGGGGGTGGAGGTTCGTGTCTGTTTCTGTGCACCAGGGGGAGGGGTTGGAAAGAAAAGAGGTTGATAGTGCGCTGCTTGAGCTGTCGCTCTTCGTCTCTTTGCAGCTCATGAAACTGGTGACTTTAAAGCATCCTTTAAGAAGCCTGCTTCGTATATCCAATGTGTGCCTGATACCATCTTTAACACTCAAAACCAGCAGAACTTCACAGGCAGATTCAGACTATAGACGAGGCCACAGTGGCAACACTAAAATGAATAGTGAAAAGGGGAAGTACACTGGACGTTTAGTGATGTAAGGATCTCATTTGAAAACACAATAGCAAGTCAAAGTAAACACTAATGCTAGTCTGAGCTGAACTGTTTACTCCCACAGATATTAAACAATCAGGATTGAACATTCTTTCTAAGTGGGAATTTTTTTTTATTTATTTCGTCCGTCAAAATACGTAGTTGGACTGTCTGACTACTGTCTATAGAACACTGTCTCCTTAATGGAGCCGTTTGTGCTCTGACAGAGCAGCCTTAGTGTTACGTACACTCTTAAATCCCGACATCTGTGATGTGCATGGTGTGCGACCTTTGCTTTAACTAGAGCTGTTAGTTAAATTATTGTATATAGGTATATCTTGTAAAGACATTTTTTGCACAATGTCCTTGCTGTTAAAGATGATCTGTCGTCGCTCCCTTCTATTAACTGTTGCATCATAATTCTTTGCCCAGGAGGATGACATTTATTGGATTGTGAAAGTGTTTTAGACATCAATTCAGTCTCTGTCTTTTATGAGGGCAGTCGAGACTTGGTGCTCAAAGAGGTTTTGATGTCAATGAGTCAAATGATGACCTCCCTCATCTTCTCTTATTAGGGCCATCATTTAAAAGGGACACCATTGGAGCTCCAAGGTGGTCCACGTCTTTGCTGAGTCAAAAATGCTAATTTACATATCTTACGAAAGGTTGAGTAACTCACACCCACACGTGTCCTTAGACCCGTTTTCTCTTCACATGAAGGCTCATGAACATTACGAACCCACGGTCGAGTGGCTGGGAATTTGGTGAAGGATTTGACTTCCATTCCTCCCATGAACTGGGAAATGGAGGTACTGAACCACTGAGGCCTTTGGTCTCTCTCCTTAAATGAATGTCTCTGGGGTCAGTGGCCTTGAAAGGTTTGCTGGTCTGCTGATGGGATAAATGTTGAAGCTGAGAGCCTCACAGTCCGTTAATTAAATCCATATGTAAACGTGTACACATTCATTGTATGCGATATGTACGCGTTGTCCAAAGGTGTAGGTTTTTGTTAAAGTCAAATATATTTTTATTCTCATCAATATGGGTGTAGTTTATTACACGGCATATGGAAGGTCTTTATCAACTGATATTTCACACACACACACACGCTGGTACATAATGTGCAGACATGATTATCATCAACATGTTATTAGTAAAAAAAAAAGGTTTATGGCCAGACACATTTAATAACTCTCAAATGTAATCCTTTTTATACCTCCTTTTTATACCTCCATGTGTATCTCATAAATCAGTTGCCCTCGCATCACCCAATTATCCTCTGTCTGACATGCCCAAAAAGCACATCCTCACTGGCTTTGATGCTCAAAGAGATATTTCACCTTTAACTATTTTGGCCTTTAGTGACAAAAAAAATGTTTTTTTGCACCAGAGTCCGGAAACATTATAAATACATTGATATCTACCAATCTACCTCTGCCCCCCTTGTCAACTTTATTCTAAGCATTGATTGCTGACTAAATGCAAATATCTTGCTCAAGTGTGCACTGCTCTTCTATTTCCTGTATACTGTATTGCTTTTCCCAATGTGTGACAGCGGCAGTACAGAGCCGGCCTTTGTGCCGAGTTGAGTTGTGCCTGGAGTCCCGGGCCTGCCTGCCTTCCTTCCTGCCTGCACACACACACACACACACACACACACGCACACGCACACGCACACGCACAAGCACACGCACACGCACACATGCACATGCACAGTGATGCCATTCATCTCACCTCTGGATTAACAAGCTCTTCTCCTTGCAAGTATGTTCGGGGGCAGGCAAATGTGTGTGGTGGTGGGGTGGGTGGAAGGGTGTTCCTTCACCTCAGGGTTCTGAACTTGCACGCTAAGCTACCGGAGTGGTGACACGAAGTGGCCGCTCTCGCCTGTTAAATATCTAGCAGTCGCTTCGTTGTTAGAAGTACTTGAAGTTACAGGCTTTGGGAGACGTCGTTGGGTATTTGAGGCCAACGGAAACATAAAGTGCTCAGTAGATATCTAAATGACTAATTACGCTGCTCTCATTGATTATATGCATTATATTTAGAGCTAAATCCAGCCATCGGCATTGCGTCGCTTACAAAATCTGTTTCTATGCAAACCAGGTTTTCATTATCTCTGTGAGTAACACGCCCTCAGGTGTGGTATGGGTCTGTAGGTGCTGCCGTCTATACATATGTACTGTATATATATGCCGATTTCCCATAAATGTAGCAGTGTTAAACATAAGGACCTTTTGTGGCACACGGTCGGGGGAGACTTCCGCTTTTTGAGAGTGTGACTCAATGAAAAGAAAAGTGCTTCATATGAACGGTGAGAGTTTATTTCTGTGCATGTACAGGGTGGTTTGATCAGCACATTGAAGACATAAAGCAATGTGTGATGTCTTTGTCCAGATGGCGGTGTTTCTTGACACTGTGTCAGTGAAAGGGCGACAAGCAGAGGCGGTGTCGAAATGGTCGTTGCATATGCGCTGTGGTGTAAATTCTTCAATGGCGGCTCGATAAGAGGGGCTGAAAGTTTGATTCAGATGTGGAAGGACAGGATTTGTACCTTTTAATATAACTGGTGTGTGCATTAACTGTTCAAAATTAGTTTTGAGCATGTATAAAATTATTGTGGTTTCCATATTTCATCCCCTTAGTTGTCATATATCTGAATTCTAGAGTAACACAATTTTTGGAAATGAGGTTTCTGCATTTTAATGAGTTAATTTGGTAGTTTTCACTGTAGGAAATGTTTGACCGTCGTAAATATCTCAACTGACTTCGTGTATTTTTTCCAGAAGATCTTCACGATCAGCTCACAAGTATCATTAAAAATTAAAAATAAAAGCTCAGTAATTTCCTAAAACTAATGGGCCCTAAAAAAAATCAATAAATAATTAAATAGTACATTCATTTCCAGCCGTGGAATAATATCAATTTCCGGCAGCGGAATGATGTTTATGGGAGTCGTTGTAATAAATCTCATCAACACAATCGTCGATGTATTTTCATTAGTTTTGGACAACAATAGTGCCCTAAGGCACAAAGCAATAAGAAATATTAGGCTTTGAATACACAGTCAACACATTTCAGTAGGATCAGTTTGTACAGATGAAATTCTGCACCTCCAAAGCTGTTACTACTGGTTGCTTACTTACTCTTCAGCTCAATCAAAACGAATTAACTTGACGGCAAAACAGATCTTCTCCTTTGTAATTATTTTCAGTGAAGGAATTAAAATCCAATCATGACTGTAGTGATTAAAGCTGACTGATCACATGCAATAACTGTATGAATGGATTTAACTACATCTGCAAATCACTAATTTGCTAATCTGAATCCAATCAGAGGACCGCTTACTGAGATCGGCGGCTGGAGGTCTCTTATTTCTCAGAGGGAGTTCCCCTCGTCCTCTCCGTGAAGCCAAAGACAATGCCTTGGTACGGGGGAAGCCTATGTACACGCACTGTGGGCCTTGTGCTTCAGCGATGAGAAACCTAATTTACCTAAACGCTACTTGTTTCACAGGCTGCTGCACTTTAATCCCACAACGAGCTGGCAAGGAGTTTATTCATTTCAATTGAAAAAATAAAAATTTTCACAGATTTATCTTCATATTGTCCTCCAAATTTTAAAAGCTTGCACGCATACCTGATGGTCTAGACTCATTTTATTTTCCAACAGGTGCCAGAGGCCGCAGCTAAAAATGCTGTAAATCAAAGCTCGAGTTTTTTTCCACCTGGCTGCCTTTAGGTCTTACTACCTGATATGATGGTTTTGTGGCGAGTCATTTGAAAATGCACTCAGTGAGTCATCTTTTCCAATCACACCATTTCACCTTATTACCTCTCTTTTCTGTATTAGTTCATATTTACTTCTCTGCCTCCTCCAGGTATCTCTTGTTAGTCTTTGCAGTTCCCTCCCAAGAAAAGCCTGTAGATGCACTACATCAGAAGGACCCACACCATCAGCTGTGAGTGGTGTTTAACAAACATCTCTGCAGAGTCTTTATCGCCTCTTCCATTTTTATTGTCCCTTCTTCGCTCTCCCCCTGTGGGCTGTGCAGACAGTGCTGCTTGTTTGCATTTCCGTCACCACTGCTCTGTCGTGAGCACTGTGGCAGAAGCCATTCTCTCAGAGAGTAGCAAAACGTGCGCTCCGACCTCTCTACGGAGTCTATTTCTGTCATCTTTTTAGTCTTCCCTTGTTTCTGAGCCTCAATCACAAATGTGCTGGCAGATGCATGCCTCAAGGCAGGAGATACGGAGGGACTTAGGCCGCTTGACTAATTTGGAGTGTAATAGTTCATCGGATATGAAGTATTAATAGTAGTAACTGAGTTTATCTGATGGCTGCTGAGGCGCTTCAGCAGAGCCTCAAGTAAAACTCGCACAGACACCAACCAGCCAGCCTTTTCGTGTTAGTATGCGTGTTTCCATGATTCAATGGCAATCGATACCTCCACCGTAACAAAAAAGAGATGTCTTGTGTGTGTCTTCAATAAGAAATGTATCAAATAAATCAGAGTGTGCCCTTGTCTGTGTGTGCATGTCGGTCATGGCATGCCGTCACCGCTCTTTCACAGTGGCATCTCGTTGATGGTGGCTGATACAAGCCATTCCATAGCCACCCCTACAATAGTATATTTAGATATGCAGTTCAGTGTTCATGGGTCTATGGTCCTGTCATGGATAGAACACAGCGACTCCACTTGGTGCCCTAATCGGATACTTGATGTGGGTCTTCAGTTGTTTTTATTCAACATTACATGTTTTTCTGGATTTCACTTTGGTCGGGTGGTTAGCGCTGTCGCCTCACAGCAAGAATGACCAGGGTTCAACCCCCACCCCTCCTACCCTGTGACACTCCAAGGGTAAGTGATATAGAAGATGACTGAAACACTAGCCTTCTGTTACTGAGTTTGAGTTTTCCTCCGGGATAGCTTATTTCCCGTAGAATACAACTGAAACACACTTTAAACCGATACTGCAGCTGACATCAAAAGGCCCACAGTATCAGCTTGGTTCAAAAATAGCACCGCTGAGGCTGGTCCCAAGTGTGACGTAGGCCTCTCGCTACAGTAGCCATAATGTGTGTGTTTGGGGGCTTCTATGCAAGGACAAAGGATTTACCGCCATCTACACACAGTCAGGGAGAGCATTGAGTATTGGCTGTGACTGGGGTAAGGTTGGGGGGGGGGTTGGTGGCATGGCAGAACATCAGGCAGATTCAGGCTCCAGGGCACTCGGTTTGGCACGAGCCCGGTAAGACTGCTCTGTAGCTGGTGACCAGCCAGAGGCTCTCTGACCTCCATGTCTTACCCACAGGGCCACCACTACAGCTGGATGAAATGGACGTTTGTTCATGACATAGTAAAAAAACAAAACTCGATGACATTAATGACGGTTCAGTACCCCTAAGTGTCCCAGTGAAGCCTGCACGGAGCAAAGGTAGAATGCAGCTATGACTAGTATTATCTAACACACCAGTGCTTTTCCTATTATGTCACATTGTATTCTGTGATTTGTGGCTAATGTGTCCTCAAGCCAGGAAGAAGCAAACATAAGAAGTGTAAAGGAAAATGGAGGCAGCCCAATAGGGAAAGAGAATAAAAGACGAATAAGACAGTTTAAATGTCTCCAAGTTTCTTTCCACCTGTGACGCTGTCGTTGCTTCCTGTTTCCTTTTGCATGCCAGCAGTTCTTTTATTTGTCAGTTTCACAATATTGACTTTTTGTTGTTAGACAACAGACTGGCCTCTTTGTATGTGGGTTTCCATGCAAGTGCAATCTATGGAAACCAGAGAGGCTTGTTTTTTTACCACTGTATGTGCGATTCAAAGAAAAGGCTGCGACTGTCTGCTAGCCGCTTCTGCGAATCCAACTCCAGCTTTTCTGACCTTTATTTCCTTCCCCTCACTTTACTCCTCCCGTAGTCCCTGTCCTCATACGGTTCAGACATACAGAAAAATAAATAAATATCCACATATCCCCGTTACGCAACGTAGCAGTGAGCCCATACACAGCCCCTCTGTTTGGGAACATAAAAAGCTCAGTGTTGGAACATCAGTGAAACTCACTCAACTCCAAAACTAACAGCCAGCTTGGATAACGCTGTATGTGTTTGTCGAGACCGCCGGAACCGGCTCGTACACACAAGACCCGGCGAATTAAACTCATTGTCTAAAAATGAGACAACGTGTACTTGAAAATGGTCAGCCGTGTTCACAGGGCTGAGGTCAAAGTGCGGAGGTATGGATGAGCGCCGGGGTCATTTTAACAATTCCATTTTTCTGTTTGCACTTCCTTGTAGCTCACTTGTCAGAACATATTAGTGGTGAGTTTGGCCCCGAGGTGGCCCCAGGCGAAGTCTCCTGTCATCTAGACACAGCGTTGTGTGTGTTTTTATCTCAGAAGGGGGGGTTTGGGGGGGGGGCTAAAGGACGGCACATGCTGCTGACACAAAGAAGTCTTCGTGTGCCTCCACAAAGTCTTCCCAAGGCCTCCGGCACTTTGTGTGTGCGCACTCTGTTTACTTCAGAAGTGTTATGTCAACTCCTGCAGCTGAATCCACTGTGCATTTCGCAATGCCATTGTGTGTACGTTTGATTTGCAATGTGATGAGCACATATGATCGTTTGTAAAAGGACCTAAACTCTCATGTGAAATTAATCACAAACACAAATATTAGCTAATGTTAGAATGGCAATTAGTTTTATCTTGGCCAATAGTACAGGGGCATCAGCAAAGGTCAATATAATTAAATATGCCATGCAAGATGGTCCCTGAAATAATGAGGATCATTTTTCCAAACACATGAAAACTGCTGTGACAAAGAGGAGCGTAGACCTGATCCTCAAGTTGCTAATTACATAACATTTTCTTTGCTAACCATGTCTCCCATTTTGAGATTTTGTTAGAATTACATTTGCACACACAATTTGATGGCCAGCAATTTTGCAAAATGTTCTCCAAAAGAAAACATCTATTGTCAATATACCTATGGGAGGGCCATACATCCTCTGTATGCAAAATAAACCATTTGAAGGCAGCAATAATCAATACGGAAAGCTAAACTAAACTAGATTTGAGCTGTATAGTTCTTATATATATTTATATATATATATATATAATATAAATTTGTTATGACAATGGTAATAACCCAAAATGTGAACTCTTTAATTGTAAAATAATGTCGAGAAACGATTTAAGTCTGCAGCTGAAGTTTGAAAAGGCTGTTACCCAGACGGTACACTTTCTCAGCCCTGCCGTACTTGATGTTCTGAAAGCTGGGGTCAAATCGTGTTCTCTTTAAATCCAGATTTACCGATGTTGACTCTGTTAAAAACTGCCTGTGCAGAAACCTCGTATCCAGGCCCTAATTCACGAGGAATCCCACACAGCAGCTTGAATGTCAGCGACCACCCAAACATAAATCTGTTAAATCGATTCTGAGCTGCAGCCCGTTGCCTTTGTCTGCCAAGTCATGTCTGCCTGTATCTCGACAAATCAAGCGATAAGTGTTTGTCTTTGTAAAATAAGCTTGACCCCACAGCATAGGAGCCCGTGTGTCGGGGGGGGGGGGGGGGGGGGGAAAGAGTAGCGAGTGTTCGATTTTGGGAATCAAGCTGAGCAGCAACACAGAACAGCTGCTTGTTGGAATTACAGAGTGGCTGAAATGACTGCATTGCATAGGTCATATTACCCCCCCCCCCCCCCCCGGCTTATAATAGACTAGCTTGACTGCCGAGAGAAAAGATTAGCATGGCGTACAGTAGCTTGATGACAAATCATAGATGAAGAAGTTCAAGAAGTGTGTTGACAGAGGAACAAATCGCCTTAGTGTGTTCTTTGTAAAGGTTTGTGGGGAATAGAGAAGCTTACGATGAAGCACTTTTCTCACCGAAATCCTCATATTTACAAATTAAAGGTGTGTGCTTTTCATACGGATACTCCAGTAAAGCCAGCCGGTCATTCTGTCCTTAAAAATATAATAAGCGCTCAAAGTGTAAGGACTGTTATGGATGAAAAGCAAGCTATGCCAAAGTGTTCATTGATTCAATTCTAAGGGTTTTTCTGTTGAAACCTCCATCAGACTGACTTGTCACAGGGATTAAGTCATGCTCTTGCTCCACTAAAGCTCCATTCTAAATTTGGCCATATACTGTGGTTTTTGGAAAAATATTTGTCGTTATATTCTAGATGGGCTTTGCTGGTGAGGATTGTAAAACATAGTTATTGCTCTTGGCAGTTTCCAGGGATGGAAAAACAAATGTCATTATTATTTTTTATAGGATAATTAAATATATTTAATGAGAGATTTTATTTATAACTTGTATTTTGCATATTTGCTCTCCACAGCTTGCATATGCTCTTGGTGCTTTGTCCGTTTTCTCCTTTGCGGAAAATGGACATTAAAGATGAAAAATGTTCAGCACACCCACACTTGCCAATTTCCTGTCAAGGTTAAGAAGTAGAGTACATTATAAATATCCCCAAACCAGAGGCATTTTAATGTATTCCCACTATAAACTAAAATCCTTATGTTAAGTTATGGTTCATAAGTTACGTAGAGTATTTTTCTGCATTATAGTTAATACGGTTGCCAGCTGTCTAATTCTATTGGTTTAAATTGGGTGTTGTGTGTGTGTTTTATGAATATTTAGTTTGATGGTTAAATTACGACTTTTGACAGTCAACTGGCAAACAAAACCCGTTTCCTTTTAAGCGTAAGGTCCTGTAGTTCTGAGTTGGTTAAAGAACTCACAGTAAATGTACCGAGCGATACAATACTATATAAATCATACAGTCTCACACGAGTGTAAGGATACCATTAAGAAATATAAGATTAAGTACACATTGAACACAACGTCAGATGTAGAAGTGTGAAGAATGTTGGTAAGATTGGTCATTACAAATGACAGAATACCATTTTGAGATCCTTTTTGAACATTTAGTAATTCAATATTGATGCTGAAAATGAACGTTTTCTGCAGTTTCATAACTTCAATGACACTATGGCCTACTAAATACTACTTTGAATGCACCTCGGATGTTCTCATCACACTGGTTACTTCAAAAAGGAAAAGCAACGAGGCTTTCCCATTGGACTTTTGATTATTCCAGAGAATAAACTTAACAAATAGAATGTAATGAACACAAGTTTATGATACTTTGCATGTTTGTTGTTCAGCGAGACAAGGTTCACAATATAAACACCACCTTTCTGATTTCTGAAGGGTGAATGTCGAAAGTTCATGTTTTAAACAAGCTACACCATTGTCTAAGTGGGTGAGTATATGCGACGAGGCTATAAAGGCGTGTCTCATCTAGCCACACAAAAGCCTTTATAAAGACACATAAAGCATCCAAATGCATGAGAGGTGTATTAACTTACAAATGATGTATTGTAAAACAAAACGTTTAAAAATAGATTGTTTGTTTACTGAACAAAAAGCATTCTATTTTCAAGGTGTGTTCAGGTTTGCGAATGGCTGTTTCCATTTGGAAAAAACTTAAATTAAATGATTCCTTCCCTTAGTGGAAAACAGAAAAACCTCACCCCTAACTGGCATATATTAAATCCCACAATGTCCCAATTCTTTCCCTCAAAATTTTTTTGTTGTTATTTTTCTAATTGAGTTGATTTTTCCACTTGCCTTTGTAACGATTGCCAAAGTGTGGCCTAACTTTATATACTCTATCCAATTTGGAAAAGACAAGAAGTTGATTTTGTGGCACTGTTTACTGAAATCTGGTTAGGTATACTAAAAGGGTCTTATAAATATGCCTTATCAAAGCATAGTAAAAATGATGATTAAAAACACAGTACTCAGGTAAGAGACGGTTTGACAAGATTTTTTGTATCCTGCAAGATGGTTGAGACACGCGAGAAATGGAGACCACACCGTCTCTGTCATAATGAATATATTCTTTTAACCTGAGACTGTAATCCCGTATCTCGACTTCTGCCTGTCTACTCATGAATAGAAGAATACAATGACTTTTGAACAGATCTCACTGCTTATGCATCCGTGTTGCTGCTGCTTTCTCTCTTTGTGCACCTGGATGAACATTAATGCATGCCAAGCATCTTCCTCCTCAGCCATCTGCTGCTTCACCCCGAAAGACCTCTGTTCCTTGGTCCTTTTGCTCCATCTGCTTCCCCCACTTACCTGTCCTCCCTGCAGGGCTTCAGGCCGCGACCTTTCCTTAAGGGTGACCTGAACACAAAGTGCCATTTTAGTAGTAGCATCTCTTTTATTCCCTCGGTGTCCACAGTTTTAAACCTTTCGCGGCGGAAGAACTTTCTCTCCCGTGAACAGCTGCTGTTTACCCCTCTTAACCACAGGCTGCTGAATACCACCCTGACCACTAATGAATAAAAATTGCATCATATCATTCTGCTCGCCCCAATGTAACTTAATGACGCTCGTTGCTCTATCACACACACACTCTCACCGTAGCCCTTTTAACTGGGGCCCACCCACTGTTCTTATAGAGGGGTTTACAAGCATCGAAGCACCGCGTCTTTGTGGGCAAGCGTCTAGAAGACTTCTCTGTCATGGGCATTTTGAGCAGTAAAACTACCACTAAGAGCTGGTAAATCCACTCTTTTACACACTGTTGTCCTCTTACATATATTTAAGACCTCCAGACTTGTTTTTTTTCTACAGATAACTAATTTGCTGTTGTAAAATTTTACGCTTACACTTACGCAGCCTCTACAGACAACAGCCACAGTTATTGTTCCATGACAAATATCACAAGGTTTTTGTCTTGGAGAACAACTGTTTTCAATTTCCTTCAAGCACAATACACTAAACAACCGTTATAATGAGTATGAAGTCAGGAGTGTGGGATATGCTGTTAAATAGATGCAGTTTTTGCATCAGTTTTTAACATTTGTAGATGTATTTAACATAAATGTGATAAATGATAGTAGGGCTGAGCCATTAGAGCATTAATTGCAATTACAATTATTGCAATTTTGAAGCATACATATTCTTGAACGCTGCCAACAGTACTGTAGTTAATAGATATGTTGAATTAGTTTTGAACACGTAATAGCTGCACTTTTGTTTCCGTCTTACACAAAGCAGCACTCGCAATGAATGACAACACTCTGGGAATGATGAATGTAACCGTTAGGAGGTACCGTGTCCACCTGCAGTGTGTGCCTCTAATACTCAGCTGGGCCCCATTTGCATCTGCTCCACATTATCATTATGTAGGGCCCTGGTAAATCATAGAGGGTGGCAACAGCTCCACTGCTGCTATTGCCTTGAGACACATAACAACACAGCAAACTCACTGTATGTTTTCTAGATGGCCCGTGTTGTTATTATGGACCAAAACCCGGGGACATGGCTGTTTCGTGGCATTGTCTGATTAGATAATAATATTAAAGCCCACTGGTCTACTGTATAACATATGGACGTAGTCTCCATAACGTCCCCCCGGGATGTTTGGAGGAGCCCTTTGAAGCTCAAAGCCTGTTGCTGCAGCTGTTGCTATTTTGGCAACAAAGTGTAACTCTAGAAATGAGCAAGAAGGGGATCGTCAGGGGGGGCCTTTCTAGTCTTTTGGACCACTACATGAACAGGACGTGTCATTCATCCATTCACAAGCATCGGTACAATAGCACAGTCTTTGGAAGTCATTATTTGCTAGGCGTGTGTCTTGCCCAAGGACACGACATTGGCTGGAGGAGCTAGGTATTTAACCACCAACATTTTTGTATCCAACTGTTATCGTGTTTATTTCTTTAACATTGGTCTCAGGGATCGAATTACCTTCAGAACCAGCCTTAATGGGCCATTTGAAGAATTGCAGTCTTTTTGCACTTCGCCGTTGGCTTAATTTATCAGTATGGACATCCTCGTGTGCTCACTGCTGGTGACCTGTGACCCCGACGTATCGCGTGAAGACAATTGTGGGAACACGTTGTGTAGCGCCTGGTAAATCATAAGATGCCTGCCTGTGAGTGATGAAGCTCTTTCTACAATTTAGAAACCTATATTAAAGTTGTATTAATAAAAAAGAAAAGGAAAAGTGGAGGCGCAGCCTTAGAAGGTGGTGAGGCAGACATCACGTCATCCTGCAAAGCACTGGTGGTGTGGGCAATAAAATACAGGCACATTCCTGGTAGATTCATTTGTAATGTGAGCAATGTATTTCTTCCATTTAAATTGAGATCTTCACCATGAAAGATACAACAATGGAAAAACTGAACCTGCCTTCCTGGAAGGTATTTCATTGTATCGCAGGTAGCTGAAACAGGACAGCCACACCAGAGTGTGGTGGACATCCACGAACAGATGACAAAACTAAAATGTCAATGACACAATCTGCAGTAATGAACTTCCCTCAGGAGTCTATTGCACTTAATGCTTTCAGTGTACCACATGCCTGGACCGACTCAAGGTAAGATTAGGGTCAAGCTCGACACTCAAACCTTATTTATGAACTATTAGACCTGCGTTAAGTCTGATCCAAAAAGGTTTTATGAGCCAACGAGTTACAATTTTACGAGCGTCTACATTCCGGAGGAGCAAAAGGACACTGGCCCGCATCCAATTGTGGAAAGATGATAAAAAGAAAACCTGTATGAGAATTGCTTCGTCATGTCTGGTTTAGTAACATAACAGACATCAAGCCTGTCTCTCCAAGAGGGGGAGGAACATTTTCCTCTCCTTATCTAGTACCGATTTGTGCATAAATACTGTTTTATATTCCTATCCGTTCATTTATTAAGCATATAGATACACATGTATACCTGCAAGGTCTATCTTTGTTGTAAATACATTTTTTATTCAATTGATTAAGATTTATTCAGTAATTTACATCAAACGCTTTGGAGCTGTTTTGCAGCTGAGATAGCCCAGATTTAAATGATGGAATAATTATATCGATTAAGTAAGTAAAGGTTGTCTATCAGTCTATTATTTATCTGCGATACACAGTTCTGACAGTTACATTGTGTTGTGTTTAGTCTTTGTTTGGTGAAAATACGTTTTTGTCACGGTTTGGGTGCATGTCCTGTTTTATTTTGTAGTGTCATGCGTCTTGTGTCCCTGGGGTAACTTCACTTCCTGCCTTGTCATCCCCTGTGATTGTCTATCATGTCCCTGATTGTTTCCACCTGTTTCCAATCACCTGCACCTCCCCTGTGTATTTAAGCCCTGTGTGTCTCTTGTCCCCGGTCGTGTCATTGCATGTTTGTTTGTTTGTTTGTTTGTTTTCTTTCCCTTGATGGGGTTTGGATTTCTTGGATTTTGGATGATTAAAAAGTTACTTTTCGTCTCGAATTGAATCTGAGTCCTGCCTCTGCCTGCGCCCACCAGCCCTGACAGTATTGTGGAAAGCTAAATTATAACGTTGAACTTGATGTGTTCACATGTAATCTCGCAAAATAAAAATCTAAATAGTTTTAGTGATTAACTCAAATAAACATAAATATTGAATAAAATATTTTCATTTAAACATGAAGTAGATAAATGATTCAGTTGTTTGGACTATAAGCATATAATAGCTAATTATAACTAGTAATGACAAGATTGGTTTTTGTTGCCTTGTTTATAAGGTAACAATTACGAATATATCAAAGTAAATCAATTACATTAGAATTTTCAATGGTTTGCACTGACATCAGTGTAGTTGAAATTATATTTGACACGGTGACCAAAAATAGGCGATCGTCGGGAATTAATAAAAGACCTCTTAAAGTTATATTTTCTTTCCTTTTGAGCTGATCCGATCCATGTTGTGATCCGTCATGTGAGTTCAGGAGAGTGGTTTATAAAGGAATGCTTCCTGTTTCAACCATAAAACTGTATCCCTTCCTTCAAGAAGAGAACACAAGAAGACGTTAGAGTGTCCTCTAACGTCTTCTTGAATTCAGAGGACAAGTTAGAAGGCATATTCTTGAACACTTTATTTTAACACATACTGGACACAGAGTATAAAAACCATTGTTGTGCTTAATTTATGTACTTTTATATCAGTAACCACTTTTCTTCACCACCTTGTGAGCCATAGATTATATGGGAAATATTTCGTATTTAATATATATATTTTAAAACATTAGAATAGAAAAAAGAAGAACACACAAAGGGTACATGCTCACTTATATTAGTATGGAATAACAGAGTTTGTCATATTCAGGCAGAGATGTATGGGATTTAAATGTGTTTATTGCTTCTCCCACACATTCACTGTCATGCTTTCAATTTGAACCCATCAGCTGTTTTGCACCCTGTGCTCCATCACACACACACACACACACGCACACACACTCACACACACACACTTACCCAGTGACCACTTATGTTTATGTACAGTACACCCACCAGGTATAAAAACATTCTCCCGCCCACACACTCATACACAAACACACACACACACACTTGAAGCCCACACATTATTTAATCCATATGCACGTCACACAGTCACCGACAGAATCTAAAATTGACATCCACTTCTCCTGTGTGTGTTGCTACTGGTCAGTAGGTCATCTCCCAAATGACCTACTGTGGCTCTCTTCATATTGGACATTTTAACTAAAATATAAGTGGGTGCAGGTTTGGGAGTATAAACAATCGTAAATGATGGATTTACCAACTCCACCTGGAGTCTGCATACCTGCTGTAGGCTACCATACTCACCCTTATACCTGATGATCCCTTTGTCCTTGACAATCTAGGGCAGGGCCATTCAATTCAGATGGACTAAGAACATTTCCTCATGCTATGGTTTAGAACATCACAATACTGTCCCGTATGATCAAGTGCCATCTGTATTCAAGTACTGTATTATTGTATTAACATCTTTATGTAGTCATCAACTGACTCTCAAGGGGAAAAAAGTTAAACTGATTAATATCACAACAGTATTTATTGAACTGGAATAATAATAATAAATAATGACAATCTCTAATTTCAAGTAAAGTAATGGCTGATGGACAAGCTGCACCAATTAAAGCAAAAGTGCTTTGTTCTGCTTTTTTATATCTATTTGAAACTCTGACTATGTTGGTGAAATTAGAAAGGAACCACAGAAATGTGTAGTTGTGCAATTTGGAAACAGTATTTCAGGTGTAAATTGAAAGGTGTAAAACTAGTGAGGGCTTCAGGACACCTCTTTTAGTGGAGATAGGAAAGTTCTCTTTTTGTTATCACCATGATCAGCCATTCATCAGTGTATCCGCAGTTGACAGCGTCTTCCTGGAGCTCTTGTCAGCAGAGGCCAGCACAGACGGAATAGCCTGCTTTAAGGTTTGGATATGAGACAATGCTGCTGTTACCAACTGGTTCAGTCATACCGACCAGTATCACATACATCTGGTAACATGTGCAGATGCTTGTGTTGTAGACATAAATGATTTGTGATGGTGTGACGTGTCAGCTTGGGTCATGTTGGGTCAGGCCTGTTTGTTGTTAGTCCCTTCTGACGAACATTTCACCACTGCAACACCACTGGTTTTATGTTCATGTACACTAATTTGCACCTCACTAAAAATGAAATAGCTCTTACAGTATGTCACATAACATTTCTGGTATTTAGTAGTATTTTTCCAAAGACAGAGGTGGTGCGATATGTCACATTTTGCCCTTGTAGAGGCAGATGAACTACCCATACAAAACATACACACAGTCATTTCATGAGCAGGCTGAATATACCTAACCACAGCTCAGTATTAAATGCTCAACAGCTAAATTTGTCAGAGAATTAAGCTCTGGGTCTCTGTGTTGCAGACTTAGGGTTCAGTTTGTATGCTCGGTGCAGAGAGAGAGAGAGAGAGAGAGAGAGAGAGAGAGAGAGAGAGGCAGAGCAAACATTGGACATTCATCTGCTAAACATCTACAGCCTCAATTAGAAGCCTAATTACACAGGGAAATAGGATGCTAGGGGAGGAGAGAGAGAAGGATAGAAGTGGGGAAAGGGAGGTGGTGGCAGTGCTCAGAAATAGACCGCCGCCCTCTAGAGCTCCTGCCCCTCCCCCACCAACACCGAATATCCCTTCATCTGCACCATATGACCTGCGGAATACCAAAACACAACAGCTGCACCGGCCGCGGATGCCGGGCCTCAAGCCGGATTCAACCTCCAAAAAATCAGAATAAAAAATCCTGAATCCTGATCTTTAAGCTCTGCAACTAGATACCGCTAGGTTAAGGTGTGACAGTGTTTTGAAATCATGGTTTTGTAGTATTTATGTTGAAGATCTTAGTACCCTTTCACATCTGGTATCAATCAATGACAAGGACTCAGTCTCTTTCATCGCTGGTTGCGAGTGAGTTTAGGAAATGATCCACCCATCCTGTACCATCCTCGTCCACCCTTTCCTCATTTTTTAGACTGCTTCACTTTTGGGACATGGTAACAGCCAAATTGATCAAAGAAATGAAGCAAATAAATATGACTGTCAGGAGACACGTGTTTGTATTCTGTGTGAGACCAAAAACCAACCAGTAACTTATTCATTTTGATGCTTAACTTGTTTAGTAATTTCATTAACAATACAATTCATGTTACAAAAGATGCTTATTGTAACCCCAGCCATGATGCTTTTACCTTAACAAAGTAGTCTGGTATGAACGTTCAAAATACCGGGCTGAAAACCTAAAATGCAATGAAAATGAGGATTAAATGACACATTATTATCCTTAAAAGGGTGTGCTGCCAACCAGAATATTTTTATTTTTTTAATATTTCTATTTTTACCAATAGACTAAAACACATAAAAACGTACAAATAACCAATAATGGTCAGTAGACGCACACACACACACACGCACACACACCTATTAAAACCCCAGATTCTGTGATTATTATTATTATTGCGGGCAATGTGTTTCATGTGTTTGAATGATGACCCCCCCGCCAAGTCTTTGTGTGCTTGTGCCTCTGACGAACAAAACGACTGCTTAAAGCTTCAGCTCACACTGGGCTCTAAAGCACAAAATACAGAAAAGAAAATTATTACCGGTTGCTTTTTTTTTTTTTTGTGTATGTCCTATTTAACTCTCAAACACAGCTTGTACTTAAATTGCAGTTCCATTTGCTGGCTCTCCTACAGCAACATGATCAATGTAAATGACATAGCAAAGATGGACTTGGATGCATGACTTGTACTCGCAAATGAGTATGATCCCCACATAATCTCTCTCTCCTCTCCAGTAATTTGTATTTTTCAGTAAATGAGGGAGAAATGAGGGAGTGAAATAGAAAGCCTCAGTGAGCGTGTAAAAGAGCACGATAAATGCACCGCGTGTACCACTCAGCAAATGTAGATTTCATGCAGTGTCTCAGCAGCCATTCAAGCTATTAGATTGTACCTGAGAAAGAACTCCTTTTATAAAATTCTGCACAAGGACGGATGCTACTATTTCACACAAAGTATGACGTTTTAAAAGGGGACCTTTAACACCTCGTGATTTGCTGTTCGACGTCAGCTTGGATTGGCTTTATGTGTCAGTTTTTAATCCAGCCAGCAAATGAATGCACTGCTGTTGTCAGCTCACTCACATTTCTTATTTGAATATTAAAAATGGATTTTCCCCTCCCTGGTGTATCGTATCTCACTGCCAGCCAAACTGCTGAGCATACAGCCGCTAAGACGGCATTAAAGAAGACAAACACATCGAAATACAGGAAAAGGAGCGTTACAATGACTCACTAAGTCTGTGAGCTACATCCCTTCTGAAGAGCAATATGAAATTCAGCCCGATGTATGCGCCTTCCCGGCTCGTCCTGAACAGTTTCCTACATCATGGGCACATGCTGCTAATGCACTGATGCACTAATGCAATAGCACTAGCATTTTAGAATGCAGCTATAAGTTATTTGATTTTTTGGGGGGAACTGAGTGAAGAATAAAGTATTTTCATTGCATTTTATGGTGATACTCTACCCAACACTGCTGGCATTGAGAACTAGTATTTGAATAGCAAATGAGCAATTTGACGAGTTATTTTTATTATTTTTTACAATAGCTCAATTAAAATGTTTTCGAGAACCTAAAACAATGAGTCTTTTCCTGTCAGTGGCAAAGAGGAGTTGACACACTAGTCACATTCATATCACAACAGCTCTGTTTCTTCAAGGAAATGAGAACATGGTTATGTAATCTGTAACTATTAAACTCGCATTATAACTTACGTGAGAGAGAGAATGTGTAGAAATGTCCTTATAAAGTGTCCTCCCGGGTAAACTGCTGCCTTGGGGGTTCAAACTAATTGGAGCAAAGTTCAAGATACGGAAAGAAAGAGCAGAGAAACGGAGAGAGGGGAAGAGAGATGGAGCTGAGCAGGACAAATAGATGATATGACAGCGGTGTAAACAAAAGGGGAAGAGTGTGTATCACAGTACAAAGTGTGTTTTTGTACGGCCGCAAGTCTAGAACGGAGCATTGAACGAGTGAATGTGTGTATGTAGTTTATCTATGGAAGTATACATGTGAATAAAGGTAGCGCTTTAGTGGTTTGTATATTTCAGAAATCATTCATTCAATCTCTCTGCAACCTAGTTCATTCTTGGGGAAGTGTGAGCATCATAGTCATGCATCAGTTCTTTAACACCCCTGCTCTTCATCATGTGAACGTCTTTAAAGCCCACCATTTAAATACTTTTAGTAAGATTTACTCAAGTCACTCAATCTGGTTTTCAACCAAAGTGCGGCACCAACAGAGACTGTTTGTTTACCAGACGCTTTGACTGTTTCCAACATCCAGCCCACATGAATCAACCTTGTTAACCCTCTACGCAGGCTGCTTTGCTTCTGTATACACTAACACTACTGCAGTAAATCCAAATATACAGCCGGGCGGCTTGCGAAGGCTGAAGTCAAAACACATTTAGGGATTATATCATTAGTCAGAATAATGAGTGAATGTGAAAGGGATTTAGGTGAGGACGCAGTTTGTGTTGACTGCCCTGTTTGTTCATAAAGTAGCATTGAGTCAGGACGCTACTGCTTTTGGCCCTTCGTGTTTCTTATGTGGAAAACAGCAAATGATTCAACTGCAACCGGAATCTCATTGTCCAAAATCAATTCCTATTTTTCACATAATTCACTCTTTTTCTTTTACTGTATGTTATTTTACTGAAAATGATGAAAAATGTATTTTATAATTGATTTGGACAGTCGTCAAAACTGGCAAATAGTGCAGGGTACCGATAGATTAAATGTATCCATGTTTCAATACAGTGTGTACATGACGTTCACAATCCCTTAGAGCCAACAAGTGTATATTATCCACATTTGGCAAAGATTGCAGAATGTTTTTAACTAATTATGAGGAAATTATATGAATCCTAATAAATGGCCACAGGCTTGCAGTATTGGCCTTGAAACTCTCTCATAATTCATTATCTTTTGGGTTGTCAAAACTAATTAAACCCTCAATTCTGAGACATCTTTCTGAATAGCATCAAACATTTCTTTGGTGTAGCCCCTGAGCCCAAGGCATCTTAAAAAACTCTTACATACTCTTTTCACTCAAGTCTCTCAATCTGATTTTAATGCAAAGTGCCAGCACCAACAGATGCCGTGGTTACCCTTGTCTTTTCAATGAGACTCTTGACGTCCGATCGTGCCAGGACACATTAACCGTACGCCCTGAGAGCAGGAATGGCATTCATTTGGACTACGTGCCGAGGTGGCAAAAACTTAATTTGCCAGAAATTGAACTGCTTCACAAGTGCCATGTTGTTCCTGTACAGTAGCGTTGTTTAGTGCAATGGTCTTGCTCCGGGGCATTGCTTCATTCCAGCAAATTAGCTTTTTCCATTGCCTGTGATGTCTCTGCACGCATCTTTCTCTGAGCCTACTCTTCGTTCTGGTTCTCCAGCTCTTAGAAACGGGGTTCGCTGTTTCAAGGAGCTTGGATATCACTTTGATATTTCTTCGAAAACAGTGAAAGTGAATTCTTCTTATTTTAGTGTCTTCGGATATTTCTCAGATTTACCGTCAATTTTGTTTTACTCCTTCTGTAAATTAAATTATAACTTTATCCCCAAAAGGACTGTTTCTTAAATGTTTTTCTTGCATGCCTTGCACAGGGAAAACAAAACCCCCAAAATCTGAAAAATCGTTTAAGAATAGGAGTACATAGGACGCACATTTAATTACTGCAAAACGATATAAAGCATCTGTTTACTACATATGCAGTAAAAGTGTGATTTATCTAGTCATCGGGACACTATTTCTCAAATGCATACTATTTAATACACTTTTGCAAAATCAGAATCCTTTTTGAACATAACAATAGACAGGTCAGACTTGCACAAGAAAAACGCAGCGCATCTCTGCAGTGGAGGCGTGCATAAGATTTCCCCTCACTAACTAAGGAAACACGTGGTGAGTAATAGATCATCAGAAGCTTTTTGGGAATGAGGTAGCATGGACCCAGTGAGTGTATTTACCACCATATGTATTATCTTCTCTTCTCGCCATTTTTAATCTGACTGACTGAAGAACAGGATTAAGGGCCACATATCCAGAGTGTAGGCGTACTGTGCAATAATAATGTACAAGAACCTTTTGTTTTGCCATAATGCAGTGACACACCGACTGACTACAAGCCAGAAAGATGCGTGTGTTCTTCTAGCGGCGCTCTGTGTGAAGTGATGTCTGAAGCAGTGTGAGGAGGCGAGAAGGGGAGGAGAGACCTCTAAGTGACTGGCATGTAAGGCAAATGTGCACGCACCAAATAACCATGTGAACCTGCAGCCACTCTTCCAGTGTGCAAGGAATGACTGTTGTTGCTGTTTTAATGGTCTCTTATATTGAAATGTAGCATGTCTGGTGGGGCTGGTGAGTCACGACACAGGTTATTAGAAAGCTCCCTCTGTGAGTGCTGCACTTTGACTGTGCGGGGGAATGCTTTCAGGTGTGTGAATGTCACAATTTCCATGTGCAACGTTTCCAGAAAACCCACATTTGTCATGATACTCTGCCGTTACCCTCTGGTAGCTATACATTCTGAAAAAGCCTAGTTGAAAGGGTTTATTAATTCATTTCATAGACAGTAAAGTTTTTTTTCAACAACATTTTATATTTTGTGTTCTTCTTTCTTTCCTTGGTAATTCTGTTATAATCTTCAAATCAGTGATGAAACATCACGATTTTAGATTTTGTGGAGGTATAATTTTACCTCAGTGCTTCTGCCCGGCAGAGGTCACATACATTTTCTATCCAATCTTTGGACAAACACACTTGATTTTTTTCCAGTCGGCAGTCTTTTATTATTATAAGTTGTAAGTTCAGACTTAGCAAATACTTAATGCTGTGTCATGCTGAGCACAATTCAGAAGGTTATATTTAGCAGACATATTGGATTTGGCCAAAGCCTTAAAATGCCAACATGCTATTTTTTTTTCTGAGGGAATAGAGAGATCCCATTTTAATTTCAGCAAGTCATTCACTCTTGGGCATAACGTGGTTTCGACCAGACTTTAAGGAGAATCATGTCTGGTTCTGTAGCTTTCCAATAATATTCACAAAACAAATTGAACATTTCATTTGATTATTCATAACTGGGGAAGAGAGGGCTTTAGTCTCACCAGCATTTTGATGCAATATATCAAGTTAAATACTCTCTAGAAGTGCCTTGTTGCAAGAACAGAATTGGTTTTCTGCCGGTTTATATCCGGCAGAGTTTTAATCGGGTTTCATTGTGACATTGTGAACATTTAGATTAATAGCAGGAAGAAAAACAAAGATGTGTTGTGTATTGTATGTATTGGCATCACCTTCAATTGCCACCAACATTCATACACTGATAAATGCTGAGGAGAAACATTACTATTTAGTTTGTGTTTTTGAACAGAAAATAAAATACTTTTTTCTCTATGTTTGCAGTCATCATAATGACACACGCTTGTTTCTTTAGGAAGCCATTAAAGGCTTTCTATAGAAAATGCAGACCATATCATGTACCTCCATGCGGCTCTCGGCATGCAGACTGGCAGCCAGCAACAGACTTGAATTACATCACAGAGGGAGACTTGAGAGGCTGCTCAGGCAGACACTAATCCCTTCAATCACAATGTTGCAAATATTTCTTTTTCCTTATTTGTTAATGCTGTGCATCCCCTATAGATAATCTTTAAAAGGAAGATGGTACAGCACACTTACCCAAACAGCATAAATCCTGCAAGAACCATGTTTGTTTGTAGTCAAATTCATGAAAATAAATCACAGCTGGTTATTAACAGCTGCACACATTTCCCAGCTGATGATGATTGGATGTTGATTCAGTAATACAAACCATGAATAAAATAAGATTGGGTATTTCCTTCACAGTACAATACTAAACTCTGATAGTCTGTGTATGTTCAGCGGGGTGTGGCCGACCCGTGGAGGTGAGACCTGCTGTATGCTGAAGCCGGCTCTGCGTTGAATCAGTTTTACTTTTGAATGGATCTTCTAAAGAAGCAGGCAGACGACTTTATGAATTTGGAACAAAATGATTGTATTTAGCAGCTCAAGGCAGCTTGATTTTTTTGTGTAAATCTAATATATTAATGTTTTCAGGGCTGACTTAATTGTTAGTAAAGGAAAAAGATGCAAATAAATTATTTATTTTGACATGCATCAGATGACGTGACTCTTGTATTGTGTTTTATTATTGTGTATTATTTCGCTAGTTTACCTAATCCTCCAATCTTGACCATACTTTTCCTCAAACCAAAATAAGTCAGAATTTCTTACTGCATTTTTAGAACAATGCATGCTGGTTATCATACATTGACTGTGCGATTAAGCAGGGACTGAAATGGTCACAACTTACTAAAGTGTGCACTGGTACGTTTTTGCAAAACGCTAAGGTGAAATACAAACATTTTGGGCCGACTGCAGAGCACAAACATAGCAATTTTGACAGTTCAATGCCTTTATCTGCACAATGAAGATCACAGACTGGCCTTTCAAAAGATGGCCAATATGTAACAGGAATCTCTATGGCACCGTACACAACTCTTGTACACCACTGATAACAAAGATTCCCCTGTGGCGCAGAGGGAAAACACTTTTTTTTGCCTCTGTGGTTATGAAGAATATGGGATGAGTTGGACCATGAAATCATTTACAAGTAAATCAAATCATCCAAAACCAAAAACCATATAACGAAAAGATGACCACTGGTTGCATTTGCGTTTGAAGGCTTTGGCTGCTAGGCAACGGGAGTGGCAGAGGAAAAGCTGACGCAAAAACCGGAAATCCACCCTGTAGGCCAGACCGTCTCATTTCAGAGAACTCTCAGTTAAGCCTTCCCTGTCAAAGTGGGCTGGGTCCCTTGTGCAGCCTCTGAAATGAGACACAGGTATTGTTCCCTGTTGGTTGGATTGTTTGTTCTGCAGGACTTGTTGTGGGATGTCTGGTAGAAGAGGACATTTGTAATGTCCATCGCCTCCACACTGGGCATTTCAGTTCTTCTTCATTTTGTAGGGATAACATTCAACGTGTGTTACCATTTTCTGGCAATAACTGCTGCATCCCGTTTAAGCCACTCTTTTCTGTATTTAATACATGCAGTTTGCGTAGTATACTTCTTCTTATCCTCGATCCATGAATTTCTTGCATTATTATAGCCACGTGATTGCCACCGAGCTATTACAACTATCAAAGCTGATGGGGGAGTTTTGATTGCACAGAGATTACTTTTATCATCTCCGCGAGGTAGATCATGCATACCGTTGTGTATGTGCGTCTGTGTGTTTGTAAATGTGTAAGCACATACCTCTGTATATCGACAGCTAATCGCTCATTGTGCTGCAGCAAACTGCATAATATTTTGGGTGGCTATCAACGGCTGCATGCTTCTGGGAGGATTCTTATGGTCTGAGTGACTCACACTTTCTCAAAGTACCTTTTATTGCCTGCTTTGTACTGCCATTGACTGCCTGCTGACTCCTCACCCGCCACTCTTAATTGGCTCCCCGGCCGGTAGGAGCCGCTAGTGATAACACACAGCTCTTTGCATCGCCTATCCCCCAATCTGCTGCTCTTTGCTCACAGTGGGGAATAACCGTTTGCAGACGTGACAATGTGTTTCGCCCACGGAGCTAACATAGAGACACCGCTTCGGGAATTTCATTTGGTTCATGGCAAGATTATATGAGGGGACTCATGATGACTTTGAGCCAATTCCCTGTATACGTGACCGCTTTTTTTCTATTTTGAAGGTAGTGTGTTGTACAACGCGTTACAGTCTATTGTTGCTTAGACAGATATGGTTCGTATTGCTAAAAATACAACAGCTCCTGGTGGGAATCTGTATTCCTTTGAGGGCCCCATTATAATAAAATATTATCTTTTGAGTAATTGGCCTCGGTCTCTGCATTTGTTGCAGTGCAATGGAAAGCAACCAGAAAATTGCACGAGCACACAGGGGTGAGAGACCAGTGCCTCTCCACTGGAGATGGTCCTAAAATGAGAAAGTAGCTTGGTATCTGACTCAATTGGCAGTATTGGTTTATTTTCCAAAGCATGCGAGCTGTGTTCAAGGTATCAACAGATCAAGTCTGATGTTTCTTAAAACTGGTAAACACCTGTTTTGTTTTGTTTTGTTTCGTTTAAGGGTTTTTAGCTGTATTTTCCATTGAATACACATCAAGTGAAATCTGTATTGACTTTGATATAAAGGCCAAGTCATCTTAATGTCTTCACTTCTGAATAGCGGAATCAAATTTTTGGCCTTAGCCTCGATCCTTGGCCATGGACGCCCCCCTCCTCTCCCTCCCCTCTCTCTCTCTCTCTCTCTCTCTCTCTCTCTCTCTCTCTCTGTGTCTTGTGCTGTGAGGCCCAGTAGTCGCAGCCAGCTGTTCCACTTCAGAGACAATTAAAACAAGCTGTTCTCTGCTACCGCTGATGCTGTTATTGCAGTACCATATCTGTTTTAACCCAAAACACCCAACCAAAACAGCCCAGCGATCTCAGTTCTGCACTTTTGACTAAATTGACAAAATAACCTGGGGCAACGGGGCCTTCTCCGCTGTAGCACCTCCCCTCTGGAATGCCCTCCCCATCCCAATTCGCCAGGCTTTCAAACAAGCCCTCAGAGCCCACCTCTTCAAACTCGCTTTCAAATGCTACCGCCTACTGAATCATTCTCCAGTTTTCTCCAGTTCTATTTTTTATATTTATTTTATTTTTTAGTGTTTCTCTCTATTTCTCTTCGATTAACATTGTAAAGCATTTTTGGGTACCCAGAGCAATATAAAAAAAACACTGACAGTAAAAACACTAAAGAGTAAACCGGCTTATTTGTTAAAAGAAAAATTGAAATGCTCAGTCGGGTTTTACTCTTATAGCTCTATTCTCACCTCAAGACATGAATGCATTTTTCCAGAATGTCACTTTGTTTGGTCCATAAGGCTTTACTTAGGGTAATAATAATATTTAAATGTATATATAGCGCTTTTCCAAATGCTAAGTCCTAAAACAGAGTGGTAATTAATAGTGGCCAAATTTGCTTTCGATTCAAACCGTTCCTGTTCGATTGCCAGGTCGGTATCATACATGAGTAATGAGTGTCTATGGTGGTAGGAATCATGCAGTATTGAAGTTTCTATGTTGGGTGACCGTGTGGTGAGCGGAATAACCTGGTGAGCCGTCAGCTCTGACCACACCTGAAAGCCAGAGGGCTGTCAACCTTGTGCTTGTTAACTTTTTTTTACCCCCCTCCAACACATTTCTTTTGCTTGTAAAATTGTATCATGTGTCGTTCATTTTGGGAGATTTTGTTGTTTTCCACTATAAAAATCGGATTTTTCTTTTGCATGTCCGTCTCACTCTCATTTTCCGCTTAGTTTGGGATAATGGAAATGCTGAACCAGAGAAAAAAACGCAATACGCTGCATATGATGCCAAATATAACGCACAGATGCTACTGTAAAATGTGTTGCGTGCAATCTAGAAGGATGTCTCCAGTGTTCATTCAGGAAACATCTTAAAAAACTATTCACAAAATCCAGCTGTTCTGTCTGGAGTTCATATTTCCTTTTTGTGACGATAATGAGGCCATAATGAGCTAAATTTGGAATTCGGGTGCTGTTTCCAGATACGGAACAGTTTTGGGTATTAAGGGTGTGGAATTGACACACATGTTTCCACACTCTCACCACAGTAAAGTCTGCAACCTTTACCCACTTTTCTCCAACCAAACGTGAAGCCTGATGTTCCACATTTGATTTATATTGCCGGCAATTATTGTCTTTTCTTCAAACCTGAAGCCTAATTGGAAGAGACATGCTGCTGCACATGCAAGACACATAAATACTGTAGATACACACAGCCCAAACTCAGATAATGTAATCATATTGTTTGGCCAATTTCATCAACTCAATTTTGGTACAATGATCAAATTTGACTTTTGGGCATTAATAACTAAACCCTTATTGAAGCCTGCCAGCATGTAATGCTGGATTTAGGTTATGTAAATGACACTGAACTGCAAATCCACTTTCCTTTTTAGTACCGAATTGCACAGAAAAGACTGAGAAAAATTCACAGCAATATTCTGTACACATTTTATGTGTCATGCTGATTCCATTGACTTGCATGTGCGCGTTTATTGCTTCACTCGGCTCAGCCCCACAGAGGTCACGACTCTACGGTGGAGAGGGGAAATCTGGGCTTTGCCTTCCTGTGTGGACCATAACGAGAAACAGTCAGCCGGTTCAACCGAAAGACAGACAGTCGGACTGGATGAAAGACAGAGGCAGGAATAGGAATTGAGCGGACGACCAGATCCACAGTGAGAACCTGCAGACAGACAGGATGGCAGACGACTAAATAGCCAAGTGGAAACACGCCGGTGGTCTCAGGCAGTGCCGCCAAATGACCGTGTAACTCAGACGGAAAATAAGGAGGGGGAGGAAAAAGGAAAACATTGCCACAGTTGTCCACGAACTATTGCACCCCCTCACTCTTTTGGCCTCCGTCTCTGTTACGCTCTCGTTTTACTTTCTCCTCTGGTTTTTCATTTTCTTTCTACTCAGGGGTTGAACCTCTTTTGTCTTACTTTACTCTTGACTCTTGCCATGTTCTCTGTGTTGTGACCCATGTGCCCTTACTCTCCAGCCCCTTGCCATACATCAACCCTATCCTACTCCCCCTTTCTCTCTCTCTCTCTCTCTCTCGCTCTATTTTTGGCTGGGTTGTTTTTGTGTCTCTTTTCCCACCCACCTGTCTGAACAGACGGACAGGCAGACCAAAACAGCTTCGTAGCTTGTGCGGCGTGATTGTGCAATAACGAGGCTCGTGAAGTGGAGTTGGAGAGCCGAGCTGTCCATGTATGAATACTTACACCCGATGACAGCCAGAGCCATTTCGTCTCATTGGCGGTCATATTAGAGTAGCTGATAGAAATGTAGGAGCACGATGAGGGACTTGAGACACAGTTTTTATTTTTGCTGTCCTTACACTTTACGTACACACCTGATAAGCAGTGTCACCGTGCACCACTTCATTGTGACAGCATCTGTGATGCGAAAATACAAACAATAGGATTACAGATGCACTTGTGAGCTAAGCAGATAGAAAATATAGACATCAGACCTGACTGACACATAACTATTGTGCCCAACTGAAAAAGAGGCAAAACTATTATTTGTGGTTTATTTGACTGTTGTGTGCTCATAAATTCTGGGGCAGTTTTGTGATTCTGCGGCTAAGTGCTGATTTGTGAATGACAGTCCTGCCTCCCCCGTGCCTGGCATGATGGCCCACTTGTTTGGGCAGTCACGGGTAGATTTCATTAACCAGAGGTGGCCTCGCTCGCAAGTGGACACACTCACACACACAGACACACACACACACACATGCACACCGAGTGGTTTGGATGACATGCAAATCACACCATAACTTCTCTCTTGTGGAAAAAAAGAGTGCTGCTCTAGCTGGCAGACACTAGCCCCAAACTCTCTTTCTCTCACACTCAAGCTGGGACGGAAATTCTTCAACTTCCAGTCTGCCTTGCACACTTTGTGCTTGTATCTCTGGCCTGCTCCTTTTTACTGACTCTGGAAACACACCCAGACTCCCTCAGTGGCCCCAGTCGTCTGGCCAAAGCATCCTCTCTTCTTACACAGTAGTCATTTGGAGAAATTTCACTTCCAATTTCTTTCTTTTTTTTCCCATTCATCAATCCAACTTGAGCTTGAGTCCTTTACAATATTGCTGGTTCGCTTTGGCAGTTTTTTAGGATTGCTTACACACTTTTTTGAAAAACAAAATGCGGACACCCCTGGCAGGTGGTTCTGGGTTGCCATTGCTAAAGTCTATATGCTCGTCTACGTTGAACTTGTTACTTTTGTTTTTCTGGGGTCCCACATTTGCCAAATTTCCTTGGCTCCGTCCTGTACCTTTCCTCTTCCATCATAGACAGCAGGGTTTGATTCTGTGACGCCATTTTCAGTCCTATCTATAGCCACAGAAAAAACAGTGTCCAGATGAATTAATGTAAGTGAATTATGAGTTCACAATAATGTATGTATATACTTTTCATGTTTTCATTTTTTGTGATAGCTAAAAAGAGAGTTTTGAGCCCTTTCGTCGCCTACTGTGCAGCACTTTAGATGTTTGAGAGCACGCACTAGCTAGCAGCATCAAAAGTGTTATTGTATAATCTGATATAAGCCTGATTTTATTTTATTGTGTATTACTCTGCTAACATTTTGAACATTAAAGGATGTGATTATACACTGGAAGAAATCTGTGCAGCGTTTAAGGCAGACAGTTTAATTTAAGACTGCCAAGCTGTGTAGTGAGGCTAATAAGGACACTAAAGCTTCTGATTTTAAATTTATCACCATAAGGGTGATAATTGTGTTGGCTTTTAGCGGACTTTTGTAAAGTGCCCCTGCCTTATAGTCTTTTCAACGAAGTGAAGTAGTGCAAAAAAAGCGAACCACATCAGTTATTTCACATAGTTTAGGACAGGGATGTTTCCTGAAATTAGTTTGAAATGAAAAAATTACATATTTTGAATTCATTCCAAATGTAAATATTTAAAAAGTGACAGCTGAAATGGAGAGTACGCCAAACCACCACTATGTGTCCAACTTCTTTGGCAGTAGCGGTGTCATGTCATTATTTTTCTAGTGTTCTGCTTCCCATTAGAGTCTTGCAGAAAGATCCTTTGTGGATCAACCACAAAGCACAATCAAATTCTAGCTTTACTGTTACATGTCACAAGTGGAATTTGGTTTGGAGACACTTCACATTAAAAGTGCACAATAAAGCACTCAATAAAAGGACAAATAAACAACAACTAAACACAATAAAGAAAATAAAAGCAGATGATATTAAAAAAAAGGACACATAAGAAATTGCCACAACCTAAACGTTGCAGACAAACAGTAAACAGCTCACTGTGTTGCCATAAAAGTTGCCTTTGAGAGCAACATATAAATTGTTGTTGGTGTAAGATGATCATCATTTCACTTGTAATTATGTTGCAGCTTCTTTAATCCTCCAGTGTTGGTACTGACAGACGGATGTTGAAGCCAAACATTGATAAAAAGATTGTGTGTGTATAAATGAGTGTGTGTGTGTGTGTTTGCATGTTAGTTTGAGAGAGAGAGGAGGGTCATACTTGCGTGTTTCTATGAACCTATTTGGCTTTAATCCTGAAGCATCATGGATGAGGAGTGCTAATCGGCTAGTCAAAACACCGTCTGATTAGCCGTCCACTAGCCCCTCGCTAGCCAGTGCTCCATATCTGTGCTATGATTGGCTTTGCAGAGGGTGCCAGCAGGGTCCTCATAATGGGCTCCATTCCGCTCGATTTAATGAGCTTATTCCCAGAGACAGGGGGATTATTGGGTTTGTGGGGAATAAAGGCCACCAGACCCTGCAGACCCGCATCACCACTGCATTGTTTTGGTGTGTAATATGCTAATTCCAATCAGCAGCACTGTGCAGCAAGGCCCGTCACATACCTCATATCCATATGAGTCACACAGGAGAGTGTATAGAAATAAGAAAGTATGAGAATATGGCCAAGGACAGCCACCTTTCCACAGGCTCTGGTTGCCATGAATTCTTCCCATGGCCATTTTAAATTACAGTTTTACATGAATTGTGTGTAAACTGTTAGCACCTAAATAATGAATGCATACATTTTAAATCACTGCTTGTGATGTGTAACTATTCTACTTAAAGAAGCATTGTGTAAGATGTATTGGCATCTAGCAAGGAGCTTGCAGAGTGCAACCAACAGCTCATCTCTCCCTTCTTTCCCAACCTTGAACCAGGCCAACTGAATCGGGCTCAATGTGATGTCAGTGGTGATGAGAATTTTCATTAGCTTTTTAATATTTGTCCACTTAGTTCGGGTAGAAAGAAATAAGAAGAAAGGATTACTTTGGTCTACTTAATGAAGTGATAGATTTCTCTCTCACATCTACTTCAAAGTCCATCCTTTTATCTTTTACAGTGCGCAGCTATTGACGCAGCAGCGTGGGACCCTAAAATCGACTGAAAAAAACACCTCAAAGCAATCCTGTTCACCAATTTTGTTGAGTTAATATGAAAACAAAAAAAGCCAGAATGTGGCACAGATTCTGTACATTAGAGACGAGACAAACGGTTTCCAAGGTTATTCGGGGGACAAATTAAAAAAGGCATTTTTGAAATTATAGTCATGCTTTTTTGTTTAGTTTTTTTTTTTTTTTTTTAAGTGAGCGGATGCGGAACTTTCCATCAATAGATGGCTCTTGGTAATATGCAGAAAAATGTAGACTTTTCCATGTCGTAAAAGCCTCTTATTTCTAACCACTTTACTTGGAAGGCAAACTCAGCAAATCTCTTCTTTATGTCTATTTAACGTCAATAGGAAAAAACAAAAGGAGGTTGTGGAGAATGTTAGCAGGAGGAAACATATGCTAAACCCCCATTCTGCCAATCACAGCAACATGAAAGAAAGGATATATGAAAAAACACAGTCACCAGGCTGTAGCCTGATTTATTTTCCCTCTTTCATCTCAATTCCAGGAATTTTATGAATGGAAAATGTCAGGGGAAAGGGTTTCCAAAGCCACTATGACCTGCATCTCATGAGTTTACCATGCTGTTCTGGTAAGTTTATGCTGTCTGTGGAGGGCCCCTGACGACATTATTGTACCAACCTGAGGGTGCAAAATCTCTAAAATATACCACGCAACAATGATAATTATGTATGTTGATGTATTTGATTTGAGGAAAAATGATTCAAGGCCTGGAAAATCCATGAGCGAAGTAAACTAATGAAGTGAATGAACTGATGAGCTGAATTAATTGTTTTCATCTACTGCTCTGAAAAGGCCCTCTGGCTGATTCTCCTTTAACCATCTGGTGGCCCTTGTGTTCAAGTTCAGTGTTTTTTTCTTCTTCCTTTTAGAAAACACTTGACTATAGTTTTTCACCCGAAGGGCCATTTGATCTGTCTAGAACACTATGTTTTCTTTAACAAATGTGCAATACACATTTTTCCTGTTTATCCACATGAAGGATGGCAAGAATTGTCTTACAGCAGAAAGCTGTAAAGCGGTTTGACTAAGCAGCCAGGTCTCTGTTATCATACCCACTCCTAATTTCTTAAAGGAGAAAAAACAGGTTCTCCTATCCTTTCTACACCAGTGTGCAATCATATAATATGATGACACTACAATAGATGGTCCTTAAAAATGTAAAACCCCTACTCCTAAAAACACTTTCCTATCTCGCTTTACGGCACAGAGGCATTTTTCAAAAATACACTTTTATGTCATTTTGCAGAGACAATAACACTGAATTATTTAACATGTTGCTCACAATGTTTCGCCCCCGGCCACGCTGGTCTGTATGCTCGGGTGTGTGCACAAACAGATTTGTGTTGGGCACAATCAAAGCGTTTTCCACATCGGACCCAATTTGAAATATTGTAATGTCTCCTTTTATATTCTTAACTATTCATTTCTTAGGTTTTCCTTATTATGTTATCCCATTACAATCACTCAAAGGCAAAACGCATTAGTTTTTGCTACGTTTATGGGATTTAAAGATCCTTAATTGCCTCCAAAGACTCTGTTAAGCATGAACAACTGTTACCACTACTCTGCTTTGCAGAAAAACCCTTGGAGCCAGAAAAAGAAATTAAAAGAGGGTGAGAGACAAAAGACCAAAAAAAAAGGAGTAATGCTGAGAAAGGCACAGGGAGTGCTAACGCAGCAGATCGCTAACGCAGCAGATCGAGGAGGACTGATCAAGCAAAGACAAAAAGACATTTCCTTTTGCACTTTTGTTTGGAGGCGGGTTTATTTTCAAAGCCTGTGGTTGTTTAGGATTTTTCCCTCATGTCACCGTTGTTTGTGCAGGGACCATTTTGATGACTCACCTTAAGCCTTTGTTGATGCAATTGTGATAGCTTTCTGTCGAATGGCTCCGAGACGGACATTCAGCTACTGTGTTTCTGACCTGCCCGTAGAGCAGATGGATTGTGTGAGTCGTTTCCACTGATGCAGACCCTACCCCCCCCCCCCCCCCCACCACACACACACACACACTCACATCGTTATCCTAAACCAACTTATAAATACTATTTTCTCCACACACAGCTTGCTCTGACAGTATGCATATTGAATAGACGTTTTTCAATGTGTTTGTGTGCAAGTTTATTAATTAGTGAATGAACCTTCATTAAAAACAGACAGACAGTAATCTTCAGAATGAAAAAACACAGATTTGAAGAAAAAATAAACTTACTTTTTTCTGTATTTTATACAGTTTGGTACTTTATTTTTGATTTTCACAAAAATATTATGCAATGCAATTTCTGATAATCGTTACCATAATAACTAATGTAGGTAGGTAGACTAAGGGCAAATAATGGTACGCTTGTCTGGTGAGTTGAGAAAATGACATTTCTTAATTGTAGTAAAACTACTCCTGTATCATATATTACAATATTTATTTAATGTATATACATTGCCTAGCCCTATTTAAAGTGGCATTGAGCCACAAGAGAGGACATAACAGGCCTTTTGTAAATACAGTACTTTTGCCTTGAGATGTTGGACAACACGGCATTCAAACCACTCTCTCAATACTTGATCCTCAGACATCGGCATCCAGCGAAAAGTACACAATCAACAAGTCACGAGCTGACAGGTGCAGTATAATTTCCTCGGCGTCAACAACGAGAGAGAGAGAGAGAGAGAGAGAGAGAGCGATCGCCCGCTCACACACACGTCCAAACTGTTTTGTCGGTGAATTACTGTAAGCCACGATGTTTGTCCATTTTTACATGGCTTCGTTCCGAGTTTGTTAAACAAAGAGATTAGACATCAGCAAGTAAAGTCTTTGGCCATTGTATAGCCACATGGGGGTTAGGCTTAGTTTGACAGCCAGCAATTTATACAAGAGCCACCGCCAAAATGAGTTCCGGCGTCTTCCACTTCACCAAGAGATGAGCGACTGCCCTCTCTATTTCCTTTTCTTCCCTCTAGACTCAAAGGCTCTTCTGTTGTTGGTTATTGCTGACCTGAAAATAAAGTCAAAACCCTATTTTGGAAGGAGGTCTGTGTATTTCTGACATGTGGGTGTCTATGTTTGACATCAAGACGGCAGAGAGTCTTTACGTCTGAATTGTACTCATAATGGCTCTTATTTATAACAAGTTGTAAATCGGCTTATTTAATGAAATTCCACTTTCATATTTGTTGCTTTTCTGAGTTTGTATCTCTACGGTTGAAATGCACTTATTGTAATTTGCTTTAGATAAAAGCGTCAGCTAAATGACATGTAAGTAACGTGGTGTATCTATATGTGAGTGTCTCTTTGTATTAGAATACAATGTATTGTATACAATATCCCCCATGGCAACAGAACTTACATCCCTTGGCAAGTTGGTGCTTAACAATCATGCACCTCTTCCATTTTCATATGCTGATAGAAAAACATTGGAAATATGAAACCCAAGTTGTAAAGAATCCTTATTTATGTTGTTTTTGCTTTCAAAATAGATGAATCACAGAAGCCAAATATCAACGTAATATTATTTGTACTCAGTTTAGCTGAATCCTAGCTGTTCAGGAGTCTTAACATAACAATCTGTTCTGCTACAATATGGTTAAGCATTTAGATTAAAAAGTGTAAAACGGACAGAATCTTTTCAAAGCAACAGTGCAGGTCCCCAACGTGTTTTTATTATTGTTAACCACAACTCTCTCTGACCACTATGTCTGTTCACAAAAGGCCCCTATGTTATAATAAATATATATAGTATATGTATAGTATGGGTGCTAGTGGTTAACTCACAACAGGAATTTGACCAATTCATTCTAAAAACTTAGACAGTTAAAATGTGTACATACCGCTTACTGTCAAATGCACAAACCAGGTTTTTTGGCCCTACCTTTGCATTATTGGAGGAAATGGAGATGCGTTGTCCATTTATATATTCAGTCTATGATCTGGTACAGTATAATGTAAGTGAGAATAATGCTGGCAACTTCTCACGCTGTTTTTTCAGCCGGGTAATTTGATAATGAGATTATGAGGCAATGGCTTCCAGATGTAAACAGTCTCGCACTTGTACTGAAGTGGGAAGCAGCTGAGCTGCTCCAGGCCCGAGCCAAGATGCTACCTGTTGGAACACGTGACCTAGTGGAGAGGTTAGAGATAACAAAATCACTAACCAAGCTGTACAAATCAGGTGGAAGAACAACAATGTGCAAATGTTTGATAAATTTTGATCAGACACAAATTAATTTACCGCTAAACTGGGATAAAGATAAGGAGGGATTCTTAACATGAACAATGCAACGGAAAATAGCGTTGATCTCGCAGCCCGCTGGATGGGATTTTTATTTTATGGATAAGTATAATTAAAATAACTCTGCGTGGTGCTTGTGTCGGCATTCTGGCCAAGAAGCGGCCTAATTTTAAAGGTACACACATACATATATAGTGGCAAACCCAGGGGATATGAAGGCAAGATGTCAGAATCAAGTAGACGGACACATTAGTCCAATAACAAAAATGGATCCTTTTAATTGATAACGTGGGGAAGGGGGCCAGGGTCGAAAAACAACAAAAGATTCCTGCCAGTCGGGGTCTTAGGTCCTCACCAACTCGTCCTGGGGAAACCCAAAGGAGAGGCATGACTTATTACTTTTAATTACTTAAAAGGTGAAACTAATATATTAGTTTATCTATATATATATATATATATATATATATATGAGCTTTTGCACGATATTCAAATTTTTCAAGTTTGACCTGTATAAGATGAGTTTGTTTCATTAATCCTCTAATCACACAAACAATTATGTCAGCTGAAAAACCTTTCTAATAGATGCTTTTGGAGTTATGGTGCTAGTCTCATCAAGGAGGAGGGCAGTGTGGGTTAATCTATTTGTTTGTCCACTTTATAGTTATTGTTGCCGGCTTTGCAGGAACGCACAACTTTATTGTAGATTGTTTTTTTTTTCTGAAAGCAACTATTGTTAATTGTTTTATTCGCAACCAGATTGTTTGCATACATTTTTCTCACTGATACCTCTGAAAGTGAAATTGAAGACTAGAAATCGGTCCGTACCTAATGTGTCTGTCACATTACTGGCCAGCCAGAGGTGGGTAAAAAGGTCTTATTATGCATATTGTCCTTCTGCAAATATGTCTATTTGTGAACATTGTTGTCAAATGTCTGCTTTAAGGGCTGTTTGGCCATGAAATGGAGATACTGGCTGAATGGATGTCCAATTCTTGGTTTAAAGTCAATGGTGCAGGAGATGGGAACTAGAATGTCATTGTCACAGGGACAAAAGAACTGTAGGCCATTCTGTACCACTGGATGTCATTTTCAAACATACTATTGTCTCCCTGCTGAGCCGCCATCTCCCAAACACCGCTTGTAACACATTAATCTAGACTCTGTGTCCTCTCTGGACTTTTTACCTTCTTTGATAGTTATTGATCTAAAACTGCACTTTCACATCTGTGGTTGTGTGGGATCAAGCACTTTATTCTTCAAAGATAATAATAGAACAAAGCTACCAAACTCTGAGCCAAACAGAGGTTGAATAAGGCGAACAAGGGGAACCGCTTGATGTTGATATTTAAAGTCTCTATAAGTACAGCCCTAAAATCTACAAAATAAAAGTGAATTTGACCTGCGTATCACTTTCTGCTCCCTGCGATGTGCTTTTGTGATTTCTGGTTTCTAGTCTTATTTTCAGTAGTTTGGGCTTTTTTGGCTGGTGTATTTTGTTGCATCAGCTGTGATCATTCATATCCTTTCAGAGCACGGGGTTTAACTCTCTGTCGTGTGTGCACGTGTGTGCGTGAATTAGAGGGAGAAAAGCTTTGCTTGGCTTTTGAGGATCGATTACTTCTCACTTAAGTGAAACATCCAGCCGGAGCTCACTCAATTATGATGGGATTAGTTAATTGGGTGAAGCTGTGGAAAGTAAATCATGTCTGTATCTCATGCTACCCCACTAATGGATGGAAAATACCGCCATCTCCAACCTCCTCCTCCCCACACCCTTTAACCAGAGAACTCATCATTTCCAACTTGTGCCTTCGAAAGGGATTTAAATAGATTAAGCATTTCAGATATTCCGTACGTTTCTATTTGGCATCCTCGGCTGTCTGCTATCATGCCAGGTCATAATTTACAGAGAGGTTGTTATCGTTACTGTAACACAAGCCAGGCGTTTTTGTGTGTTTTATCTTCTTGGCCCTGGGAATGCCACTCATTTATAGAAATAAGCGTGGCTTTTGGAAATGTATCTTACACCAGAAAGAGGTCTTGCTGGGTCTTTCCTGTCAGTCTAAAACATTGGAATGCCTCTTCAGTTGCTTTCTGATTTCTGTTTTGGATTTTGGATTTCTGTGTTAAACCACCGTGGCTTGATGTTCAAATAACCTTGAACAGAAAAGTCAACAGTTTTTCCAGAAAGCAGTGAGCGGTATTATATGACACCTCAATTATTGTTTCTTTTTCTTTTTTTTTTTTTTGCAAAAGCCAAGCAGCACTGTCAGTCGCACGCATTGGTCGCTTACCCACTTTGTAAGAATGCCGTGACAAATCCCTTCAACAGAGACACTAAGCACCTGCCAAAGAATGTGCAACTCACCACTCTGCAACAGAACAGGAAGTGTGCTGCTTTTCCACAGGACTCTGCAGAAAATGATTTTTTTTTTCCATGAGCGGTGTCACGCAATCAGGTGCATGTGTTTTCTCGGTTGTAATATCTGCTGCCAGTGGAGCCAAAGAAACCGGTAAAGCCGATCATTTTGTCATCCTTCTCATCGTCTCAACGGTGCAAGGAGGTAGAAAGGTGCTGAACACCGTGTCGCGTGTTGCTGTAACCGAATTAGCAGAGCAAATGATCCCTCCAATGATCGCATTGTCTGCCCTCCACCTCTGTGCGCTGATGAGGCTGGAGATTCATGGGAAGGAACGCGCCGGCTACTGAGAGTACATCTTCATCTCTTCACAGTTGTTGGTGGTAATTGCCTTAATTCACATTTCTTTATTATCCGAGGGCAAAAAGATGAACAACGGGGCTCGGTCTAATCTCATCATTCCGAAACATAATAATGCAAAACCCATGCCTGATGTCGTAGGTTTGTGCTGAATATGCATTAAAAACCACCATTGTGTAGATTTCTTTCTTCGGCCGTGAATTATAATGAAAGAGCACACCTCATAGTTTACAAGGAACCACAGAATGTAATGAAATGATGAGAAAAATACAGTAGGAAGAAAATCCATCAAAACCCTTGTTGGGAGCTTAGTTGAGTGTGTTTTATCATTGCAGCTAGATATAAAGAAATAAACAATGTTTATAGTGATGTGTGTGAAAATGTGCTGATGTGTGTGTGTAGTTTATCTTTGTTGTATGAAGTGGGATAAATGATTATTTAAGAAAATGTAAGTTAACCAATTGTGCTGCTGTTGACCAAAAGACGTATGTGAGTTTTAAGCTGTGTCATTTTGTCAGTCATCCATCCTAAATACAATCGAGGTTACGTGTCTTTCTTCAGCTGTACTGCATTGATTATTTCTTGCGTGCTGACACCTTCAGTTCGTTTGCATAGCCTGAACACATGTTCTATGTCAACACTTTGTTGACATACACAGAAATACACGTCTTTTTCTATTTTCCGCAAGTAGACAAATAATGACAAGAGAAAGAATTGCATTCACAGACTAACTCAAAGAAGCAACAAAAGCAGGGTGACACAATGGGATTTCCAAACAAAGTTAATTTAATAGAAGTCCACCTAAATCATTTTTGATAATTAGATTTTATCCTTCTAATTAAAATCATACTGGAGATGGAGTTTGGCAGGGATGAAGTATTTTTGTGGGCAAACCCCCGAAATTAGCATGACACTGGTTCCCTTGACAAAAATAATTAGTGATGTGGAATGTTTGTGTTGTATTTGAGTGACAGAGAAAGGGATTATTCTGGGCGATGGTGGCGCATGGAGTAGTGTGATGTGCTGGGAATCGCAAGGTTGGTGATTCAAATCCCGGCTGCTCCATGTACAGTGTGGCCGAAGTGTCCCTAAACAAGATACCCAACACCAATTGCTCCCCAGGCAAAATGTAATGCATGGGTTATAATGCAATATAAGTCGCCTAGGATCAAAGCATCAGTTAAATCCCCCGTACTTTGGCTTCTCTGTAAAGTCTTTATTGCTTCCTTGAAGCTAAATTGTCATTCAAATTTCATTGATCACATTATCATGTTCCCTTAGTCTACCGCTGAAGAACTGACTGGAATATCAGTGGTAGTATGTATTTCGCTGAAACTGATTTAAACAGTTATATATGCAGAGAAATAAGTTCCATTCATGGTGAGGTTATGAGGTACCAGACTGCAACACGACTCTAATTTTTTGACAGAAATGTTTCGCAGTCCAACTAAGAGAAAGAACTTTCAGCGTTGGGTACATGGCTAGATGAACTAAAAAAAAGAAAAGCCCAAATGAGTGCATATCTTCGAAGAAAACAATAAAGGTATATAAGTGGGGGATGTCAGATGGGCTAATTACACTTAAGCACCTTTACTTACTGCCTTCTCTGCCCAGGAAGCACGCACTTTATGTTGTTAGAAGCAGAAATCTATGACAAACTCTGTACATTTGATGTGAGCGATGCACCACGGCACCTCCAAAAACATTCTTTATTATGCTCATAAAAGGCAAAACTGAAGCCTCCATTGTTGCTGCTCGCACCCTTTTCAAGAGCTTTTAACTTGATACTAAGCTTCATTGGGTTCTGATGCAAAGCCAGCGTATTAAGAAAATTCAATGCACAGGAATAAAGAAACTCCACAAACCCCTTTCATTTTAGTTTGATAACTGTGTTTTTAAATCATTAACTTGACCACTTTGAGGTTAGCAGACCAAACTGATTATATTCAAATTCCACCGCAGGAAAATAAGCAAAATGGAGGATTTGAAGATTAGAAAGCAAAGCTTGATTGAAAAGCTGTCGTCATCTGTAAACGGTTAATTATTCAGCACTGGAACAGCAGCTCAGCCCATTTCCATGTTCTCAGCCATCAGCCCCATCCTTTGTTATCAACCAAATTCAGACTGCATTGAGATGGATGCTAGACATCAGCCCATCGACTGGCCCACTCTGGCATTGTTGATTAATGGGCTCCTCGCTACTTTGAGGACACAAGGGTCTGCCTGGGCGGATATCGTGGAGAATGAATTCGTTTCGCAGCATTCTCCATATTCAAATGAAAGTAACGTGTGGTGGTTTGCTCTCCTGAGTGTTTTCAATCCATTTAAAGTCGTACATTTTTTGGCCCCTGCGTTAATTTGTCACCACTATTTCCTTCCCTTTAGCGCTGTACAGTTCTGCTGAAACTCTTGATCTAAGCTCTGCTGACTATTGAGAGTATTGTTTTCCGCTGCAGTCGAGCTGAATGGCTCTAATTTTGTTTTTCCACCCTTTGCTGATTTATCCGTGCAGTAGGTGTATTTATATATGAATTTCACCTTTGGGTGTGTGGCGTTGCACATGACAGGGGAGCCTGGGTGTGGTGGTTCCAGGTGCTTTTGGCCTGCGTGCCATCCGAGCAGGTGATTCCTTTATGTCGTGCATAAAGGAATTTGTTTTCTAAACTCTGTGGGTTTGGTCCAGGAGGCCGCTTCCCTCCTCCTCCATGTGCGCCTCTTATTATGGTGTGACAATGAAAGCTCTCTGTGTCTATATGCTAAGGCCCGACCTCTGTGATTTTATATCTAGGTGCCTCATTATCTCCTCACCTGGCACCATTTATACTTGTTTTTCGAGAGTGAGAGTGGAGGTAGAGGTGGAGTGAGGTCAAAGTATTGACCTGTCACCGGCTTGGCTACGGTAGACTATTTTCTTCCATGTTGATCAATGGAGAGAGACACTAAGAAGTAGGGCGCAACTTACGAGAAAGTCACTGTGGACACTTTCAACTATGGGATAGAATCAATAAGCTTGCAAATTACACTGATCAATTTCTACAAATGATAGCTCTGTGTAATATCCTCTTCCATGTCGGAGATAATGGGAGTGGTTTGTCAGAGATTCTCAAATTAATGTAGTGAGGAATCTGAGGATGAATCATTGTGCCAGTCCTGGCCTCAATGGCCCTTTCATCTGGCTGTCTATCAATCTCAATTGGCAACAGGGTTTTTTGATGGTAATTCCTCTGAAGCTTGGTAATGAGAGAACAAAAATAATGAATAATGTGAAAGCACGTATCGATACACATTGATACCATAGCCAGGTTTCAATTCAAATGCATTGCAAAAATTAACCACATTTTGTCAGAATTTGCTTTCGTTTTGCGCTTATTAAGAGTAGGTCATTGAAGAAGGGAATACAATACGCGTATTATCCAATCAGAAAAAAAACATTTTTGCATAGAAGAAAAGTGCAAAATGGGACAATTTAATAAAACAGCTGAAAGGTGAAAAACAATATAAAAAATCCTATACCAATTTATAGAAGGGACAAATCTGTATGAAGTTACGAGGAACAATGGCAGTTAAGGTTATATTCGCTTTGCTAAATCTCTTTACATTGCACATACTTTTTTTTTAAATTTTGGATGTTACAACAAGTCTTTTAAACTACAAAATTGCAAATATTAATAGAAATAGGATTATGGACACTCGCCTAATGAGACCAAGTGAAAACACCACTGACTGCGACACAGCAATAACTGTGACTCGCTTTGACAAGGTAATTATATCTGTTTCAGCATGTTGCCAAACACTGTTCCAAGATGCTGCACATCAAGTACCTAATATCTCTGAATCAGTCCAGCACATGACTGCACATGAAATATTCACAGTGATTCTGAGTTGCCAATTTACCAGATCTGTCTGGTAGGAGGATGCCAGTAAGTTCTGGTTAGATCCCAGATGTGAAGGTGTGTCTGTGCAAAAGCAGGTGACCCTTTGAAGTGGGTGTAAAAAACCACAAACGCCCATCATACGTTAGTTTTAAAGACTGAAGTTTGAACTGTCAACATGACATTACTTGTGTAAGGCCTTTTTTCAGATGTCACATTGGGCATCTGGGTTTTTTCAAAGTGCAAACACTTAAGATAATTGTGAATTCTTTAATTGAATATTAAAATGTCCTACTTTATTTGTGGTCCATTGTAATTAAAACTCACAGTAGGTCATTAATGCCGCAAAGTGGGACTCAATCACAATAATTGCCAAAAATGAACTTACAGGCTTCACAGGCTTCTACGCGCTAAACAACCATACTTGCTGATGGAAATGTTGGACATATGCTACTAAGTTGGATAGATATTAAAATATCACACATAAATACTTTGTATCTTAACTGAATTTCTGTATTGGACTTGAATGAAATCGTAGTTTTGGATTTTGATACTACAGAATTGAACACAATATGTAACACAAGTCGAGTAGTTTTCAGACACGTTAATGAGGCGATGTTACATATCATACATTTTTAAATAAGAAGCATTGAAGCATAATCAGAAATGTATTGTGTAATGAACAGTGAAAAGCCCCACAATCAGGGTCTGGCTCCTTTGCAACTAGTCAGAATAGTTCACTACCTCCCCTTCACTTTCCCTTACAAGTGCTCCACACTTATGGTTTTATCCAGATGTATTTCCCTCCTTTTCTACCAAGCGTGTCAGAGGCCTTAACTTTTCATTAGATACTTATGGATAGATAGCTGCACTGTGGGTGGTCTTTGTAAGTCCATTACTCATTGGACATTACTTCCCATTCTATATTTGTCAATCCACACCAGAGTATTTTGTGCATGTCCTTACACAGGCACTCTCCTTTTTGTTGAGTTAATCTGGGAAATCTCTGCCTATCTGTATCGGTAACTCCATCTCCACTGTTGCTGTGAGGGGGTATCATTACAAAAGGATACATTCTCTCCATAATTCTCTTTTTGGGTCTCCGTAGGAAATAAAAGAGGGGTTCCTTACCTGAAGGCAGCAAAATGTGCACCTTGAACTTAACTTAAAAAGTTTTCTCGCTTGATGAGAAGAAAAATGTAAGATGTCAAAAATGATGAGAGATGCATTTGGGAGAGAGCTGAGGTAGAAAAAATGTGTCATGAGCTTGCATTTAACATGACATTTTGTAGCACCACATTAGCACCATTTCAATCACTGTAATCATTTTAACATTTAACAATTTAACATTTAACTTATCCTGCGCTCTTCTTGGGACTTTTTCGAATAAAATAAGTCTGTGCTCATGAAGTATTAAATCCAACTTCCAGCACTTAATAAGCACTCAGTAACATTACTTAAATCATAAAGTGTTTGAAGACAGTCATTTTAGCTGTTAAGTTTCAAAAAGATTCTCCCGACAGGTTCTTCACAAGATTGAAAATAAGCCCCTCAAACTTGTAATTTTGTCTAAAAGTGCACGTTTGGTCTTCTTAGGTGACGTGCTAACGTTAGAACCGGTAGAGCTGCACCAAAGAGCAGAGAGTGAGGTAGCAACCAGATGTTCGTCCAAATTTGAAGCTGAAAGCAGAAATAAGTCAGAGAAAATGCAATATGATTTTCAAATGACCCAAAAATATGTTACGCCAAATGAGGGATACATTGATGTAAACAAGCAGTTTCATACAGTATTTTTTTTGCTAAAAGGTTTGAAATATTTCCATTGGCTTGATATAGGTTAAATATGCTATAAGCTTACTCCAAGAGCCTATATCGCCATTCAGAAGTAAGCTACTATTTTTCACTGTTAAACTAAATCTTAGGACTACTGTGAATTCTAGGAACACTTAAGGCTTGTGACACCTTCAAGTGATGAGAAGCAGTTATTCCCAAAACGTGTCATGGGTTCGGCTTTTTTTGCCCATACAAAATATAAACTAGGTGTCACAAGGGTGTTCCGACTGTATTATCAAAACAGGGACATTTAACACTGTGCACAGCATAAAACTTGACACGCCAACAAACAAGCCCACAGGACTCTTCCTAAACACATTATTGCATCAATAGTAAAATCCTTGCTCCCAGTGCCTCTTTGAGCCAACTTTGCGAGTCCATTTGCACTTCTCTAATCACCCAAACACGTTCTGCTCATTCTGCTCTCCCTTTCAAACCTTCTTGCAGATTGAGATGCATAACATCAGCGTAATAGGGAAGGAGAAACACAATACCCTGCACCTAACAGCTTGACAAAATACAAAGTGCCTTCCTGCCTTCATCCTTTCAAAGAGGTGCATTATGGAAATTGCTCCAGCTGAGCTTTACAGTCACACTCACTGTCAGCACTGTGGCTTATAACACGTAGCAGCTGATGCACAGAAAATATGCACATGCTGTACATGCTTTCTTGCAGAGTTTGTGTGTTTGTGCTTGGTGTATTTTATTGTGAAGAAAGAGTGTAAGTGATAGCAATATAACAGGTGTTTTATTTGTCTCCTGAATTGAAAATTGAGTCTTCCACCATGTATGCCTCTAATATGCACCGTACTGAGAGGTTTCTTCACAGAAAAGGTCGTCATGTGTCTCTGTTCAACTTATTTTTGATGTAATCAACAGCATTTGAACAGAACAAATCACAAGTCTATCAGTGGATTAGACTGGTATTATTGTGCAATTTATAATTGATGTAATGTTCACCATTTTAGTATCCTACTAAATAATAATACATGTAAAGGAACTGGAATGCCAGCATTGATGGTATTAAATGGCCATCAACCAAGTATTGGAGACATTGACAATTGTGACCTGAGGGTGTTGTTTGATGGAATGCAAAGGGATCTCCAAAGTGACTACAATTCATTGTGATTGTGGCGTCAATGTTTGTAGCAAATGGCATTGTATTCGAATAGTTCATTGTTGAGAAATTTCACAAATGGCCACCTGAGCAGTAAATAAAAAGCATCTGAGGATATCTAACATTGCACTAGCATTAAACACAGTCATTTTATGTGTCAAACCGTTACAGGGGTTTTCCGGCAATATAGAATTGCACCTATATATATTTGGGTGAGTTGTCATAATGTTGCAGCTGATAACAAGATATCTTGGTTATTAGTCAAAAGAAAGAAGTGATGGCACACAGGAAACGGTGGCTTTGTAGCGTTGGAACATGCACCAATGTTAAGGCCTCAGCTTACAAGATAGATATCTATAGATATCTTGCATCAAGTTGCAACAAGTTTTATACTCGTTTTTGATTATTATGCAGCCAATAACTCCCTCCTGGAAAGTTGTTTTCAGGACCATGGACAGCATCCGTCTGTGTCTATGTAAGTGAGATCTTCCTTTACAATTTGATTTTGCAGCATAATTCATCTATTAATCCGCTGTGACCCAATTAACTATAAACACTGGCACCGCCTCTGTACACGGTTGCCTTATGTTTATTATTAACCAATAAAACTTGAAATCACACCCTGTGAGGATATTAGTCTTTAAATTACAACCCTTTTTCAAAACAAATAAATGAAATCCATCAAAACATATATTTTGTTTCTTAAAAGCCTTACCAGGGACAATAAATTAGAAAATGAGCTAGCTGCAAGTCCTAGATACATTGCATAGATGGCACTTTATTTAAGGGTAACAATGCCTAGGTGCAGCTTTCCTGTCAAATATATAAATTTGATTATGCAAATGAGAGCAGCACTTACCCCGTGTTCAGTGGATCTGTTTAGAACTGAGTAAAGGAAGGTTGAGGATGCATTCGTAAGAGGTAATTGGATGAGTAGGTGGAAGGACTGATGTCTCCGTGTTGTGAGGGTGTGTGGGTGTGTGCGTGTGTGTAAGCCTTCTTCATATTCAGCAGTGGCTAATTGGAAGGTTAAGAGCGATCACTCTGCTGGAAGTGCGGAGCGAGACCCTTCAGATTAATTCTGCAGCCTATGAGCGCAGGGCATGAGGACACACAAGGCCCCGCCGAGAACACTAGTTTTCAAAATGAATTAGCAAACTTGGTTGAGAGCTTAATAGTGCTGTCGGGGTTGCCAGTTATTCTCTACCCACTTTTAGAGTAAATATATTCAAAATCAAAACATAAGGTTGGCTACGGAGTTGATTGCCACTCTGTATTTTTCGGTCTGACAACCTTGTAAGTGTGAGAGGCGTAGGTGTCCCGGTGACAAGGAGCTTGCTGTTCTGATGACAGCGTCACAATGCTTGTCACTGGATGTTTTCCTCCAATCAAGTCCACATTATTCAAATCTGGGAAATGTCAACGTAGCAAACCTCAATCTTTTGATGCTGAGCGCTCGTGCTACACCCCGAACCAGCAAAAGCTCTCAGCCAAACGACAGAGCCAGATGAGAGCATATGGGTTAAGAAAAAAGGACATAGTCATCCAGATGGCTGTGGACGGTGTTGACTTCCATTGTGCCTCTGGATGTTCGAAGAGGGGCCGACTGGGGTCAGAGCGGCACAGGGACACTAGCCCGCTCTGCACACTTCCTGTTTTCACGCAGGCTTCTTTAAAAAAGAATTTGTTCAGGACAAACCACGTTATCCCTTAAAGTGTTTTTGACGAGATTCAGATGGCTCATACTATTGGGACAGCAGATCCCTGGGAGTGATCTTTACAGCTGAATGTTATAGGTCAGAAACCGTCTGCTCTCTGAACGCCTGCAAAAAGCATGTCAGTCCTTCTCCGAGAGGCCTAAGAGGAGATCACGGATGATAAAACGCAGATGTGCTCTCCTTATTTAGCATCAAGAGCCACCGTAACTCCATGCTGCCATTTCAGACAGTGACGTGTTTTTGGAGGATCTATGTGATGGAAAACAAAATGCTATGGTTATGAAGATGGTAGGCTACGGTTTCCTGGCAGAGGCAGGGACATTCAGAGTGTGGAACTGGACGTTTTCTGTTGGTTTTCCAAATAGCCGCGGTTTCACTGCTTATTTCTTGCAAATCGTATTACACAAACAGGCCTGATTAACTTGATATCTCAGGATATTGAATAATAGTGGGTTCACTGCAGAGAGGAAATAGGTTCTGTGGTTTTGCTGCCAGGGTGTTCGTGTTCTACTCATACTTCAGTGCCAGAATGGGTTCAAGAGTTTGACACAGGAAAATGCAGCGGTGGACTCCACTTTAGATCAACAGCACATTTCTGACCAGCGAAAACTGTAATTTGAGATTTGATCTGCCGGTCAGTGTGGTTATTTCAGAGGTCAGACTATTGAATATTCTGCATATGTTGTATTTACGATTTGTCCTTTTTTGTCTTTTCTGTTGCTTCGTTCAGGTTCGTCCTGGTCTTCAGCTGCCTGGTCCTCTCTGTGTTCTCAACCATCCCAGCTCATCAGGACTTCTCGTCCGATTGTATCCTCATTCTGGTAACTAACACAAAGCTGATGGATTAAACAGTCACAGATTTTGCTGGGGTGTGTGCTACTAAGCCCTGGAAAGCTTGCCAATGCTGGTGAAATATCCATTTTTTTAGGGAATCCCTGAAAAGGAAAAGCCATGCTGAATGTTGAATGTTATCACCTTTGACATCCCGGCAAAACAACTGTTGTTTGTGTGTTTTTGAACAGGAGTTTGTGATGATTGTAGTGTTTGGGTTGGAGTACATCATCCGTATCTGGTCGGCGGGATGCTGCTGTCGCTACAGAGGATGGCCGGGACGACTCCGCTTTGCCAGGAAGCCTTTCTGCGTCATAGGCGAGTTTTCGGATCCCACCTTTTTGTTCGGCCTATTTTTGAGGCAGCAGAAACCGATAATCCACCACCACCCAACCCCCAAAATAGGAAAAAATAATCTGTTACAATCAAAGCACCATTTCCTCTTCTTCACAGTACTTTCTGTTGCCTTTACTTGGCGTTTATTGAACCTCGGTTGTTCCCATCTGCGAATGCAGTCAGATGTTGGACGTAAGCACTGTTCCGCTGCACGCTATTGATCATAGTGTTCTCGTGTCATTTACAGTTGTGGTCAGACCTCATGAGAGCAGAGAGCATTTCCGTAATGAGGTTGCGTTTTATTCTTTCCATTGTTGCTTCTCTCTGCTCCTTCTTGGAAACTAGAGCAGGACGCTCTGGGGAGGGAGGAGAGGGCGTAGACGTCATGCACGGTGCCTCGAGCTCCGCAGTCACACATCGTAGTGCGTGCTGTAGTTTGCCAGCACTGAGGGAATGTGAGCGTAAAAAAGGATGAAAATAAAGTAGGAGACAGGCAAGGAGCGTGAAAAAGAGCATAAACAAGAGAGATAATGGGACTAAGTGAGGAATAAGTTGAACACTGAGTAATTCGCGAAGAGAAAGTAGATGACATGATGATCCATCCAGTCATGCATTTGTGACTTTGACATTAGCTTTCTGTGTGTTCTTATTTAAATAACTTCTTATTTTAAGAACAATCGTAGTTGGCATAATGCATTTTAAACGTTTAAGCGGATCCAGTAATCACTTGAAGTGGATAAAATTCTATAAAGGAGATGATCGGAGTTGTACTTTCTAATTTTCTAGATTTGATTACATTTGTTGTTTTATTTAGAAATAACATCAATGGAGCATTGAGGACCATACTTTAATCTTCACTCGAGGTTCACTTATTATCTTTATCAAGGCTTTTAACCAAATCTCATAGTCCTCATCTGTAAATTGATGAAGTTGAATTACTGCTGGATAGGGCTCCAGATGTAGGTCACATGAAGACACCTGCGCCATTTCCATTATCTACATAATTAAGCCTGTGTGTTACGGCTGAAAATCCTGACAAAATGAATAAGCACTTTGATTTAACCTTATTTTTCCACATTATGAGTGTATTGTATTATTTTTTGTTGTCTTTTTGAGGTCATTCAAATACAGACCCATTAGCAAACATGATCCTGTTATATGGTAACAAAAATGATGTGATGATGTGCAATACACCTTTAATAAAAAAAAATTTGGGTGCTTGAGAGATTAGATGGCAAAGTTTTTGTGAAACTGCTTTCAACAGATCCATTTATCCTTATTTGTGCCTCTTCCTGCATTGCGTAATATAAAAAAACCTAACTAAAAAAATGGAGATGGTGATGACATTCACTGCAGTTCCTCCTTCAAGAAGCCTAATGGCAAAGAAGCTAGAATTGGGTTGAGTGCGATGTCTGAAAGGACTGCTCTATACTTGTGAATGGTATTTCATCCTGTACAATACGTACACATTAATTTTCTATAATTCAAATGTACTCACTGAACCTTCAAAGAGAGTGTCCCAGAGACTCTCATCTCCTGAGTGTCATTAATGCATTGTTCATGGTGCTGTTGCTGACTTTTCCCTTTTCACACTTTGGGTCTGCCCACTGTCTGGTGGTTCAGAAGAGAAGCCATCAAACACAGATTTGTCAGCACTTTTATTCAAAAGCAGGGTGAGGTCAAGTTGGGTTTTTGTCGGCATGTTTTGGTCTTGTCATTTCCGTTTTATTTTGAAAGTAGTAACCTTCCTCTCGTTTCAGGTCACTTGCCCTTCCTCATGTCACCAGTCGAATCGTCTCCCCTGATTCCTGATTGTGTCCACCTGTTTCCCATTACCCTCATGTGTCTTATAGTCTGCGTCTCCCTTTGTCTTGTGCCTGAGTGTACCACCGTGCGTTCACCCAAGCCTCGCCACAGCCACAGGATTCGTTTATACCATCGCCTTGTCTCGGAATGATTACCCCTTTTTTGTTTTTCCTCTGAGTAAGAGTGACCTTTTGTTTGAGCTTCTTAGATTTAGTTTTAGCGTGCTTTCGAAGCCGTTCGTTTTCCTCGTTTAAGAGAGATTTTAGTTTGTTAACTTTCGTCGGAAACGCTGATAGCTCATAGCCGTTTGTTTGTTTTTTTCACGACGCGAATAAAGACGCCAAACCCTCTGCATCTGAGTCCTCATTTTAATCTGGTCCTGACAGATTTAGTTGATTGACAGGATGTTTCACATCAAAATCTGTAGACGTTAGCATCCTACTTGCAGGCTGTGTTGAGATCCGGATCATTTCAGATCACCTGGGATTGGAAATATACATATGAATACAATAGAAGCTTCAGAATGTTTTTCAAGACATTTAAAAAAAACACATTTTTCACAAAGTATTGCGAGTGGGAAAAATACAAGGAAGTCATGATAAAAGAAATCCATTAAGTAAAAATCATAAGATTTAAATGTATGATCATGACGCCAGATGTACTGTACAGTATTTTGTTTCCAGGGTTGAGTCGTAACAAGTTATCGCTGTCCCTTGCTCGCGTATCTTCTCTGCCCTTCAGACATCATAGTGCTGATTGCGTCGGTGGCGGTGGTCTCGGTGGGTAGTCAGGGCAACGTCTTCGCCACCTCGGTGCTGCGCAGCCTACGTTTCCTGCAGATCCTGCGCATGGTGCGCATGGACCGAAGAGGAGGCACCTGGAAGCTGCTGGGCTCTGTGGTTTACGCACACAGCAAGGTGAGCTGCCACCTCACACAGACACACACACAGACACACACATTGTGGTTTTTAGGCACAGTTTAATATCCCTGGTAATATTGTAAGCTCCAGTGTGAAGTACTGTGTACGTAGGACAACTTGTTTGGATACGTCGACTTACCCTTTTGAGGCTTTTCTTGTTTAAAAATGCATTGATGCCGTTGTAGAACACAGCTTGGATCAAACTTTCACTACCTGATTACTGCATTGAATGTTTTTTTCCTCCAAATTCAAAGAAGGGTGAAGTAGCGTTGAAAAATTGATTTGCGTTATTAGAATGAGTGTCTGCCTGCAGGAACTGGTAACCGCCTGGTACATCGGCTTCTTGGTTCTCATCTTCTCTTCATTCCTCGTCTATCTTGTTGAGAACAAGTTCAACAAGGACTTTGCTACTTACGCCGATGCTTTGTGGTGGGGCACGGTGAGTTTTTAGGAATATCTGTTGCTCTACTTTTTTGGAAAATCTCATCATTTAAAAATCATGTATTATCATTGTGCCACACAGGGTTACAGAGACATGTAGTTGTAAACTTCGTTCTACAATAAACCAATAAGTGTTAATCTCTTTTTAATTTGTAGAATATTTTTCTTTTCATCGCCGCAGTCATGTTTTTTTGTGCAACAAGACATCTCATAGTTACACCTCTTACTAATCAGCGTTGGTGCCTCTTCATACAAATAAGGCCTGCATTGGACGGTAATATTTTCTTTTTATTGGATTCATCATTGCCTCGAGCATTTGACAGCTCATCCATAAACATAAGTCTTGCAAAGCTCCATTGACCTACATTTCCATACCAGCTCAAAAAATCACAATGATACCGAAAGGTTGTAGCTGTCTTGTCATTTGAAGAAGTAAGAGTCTAAATGAAAGATAATCTAAACTCATCAGACTGCCAAAAGAGAGCAATATATAGATAGAGAGATAGATGGATTGACAGATATTAATGAAAGCAAGCAAGGAGTTTGGCCACCCATGCAAATTCCAAACCACAGCCAGATTTATTTAGTCATTAAATTAATCTTTTCTGGGTTTAGCTAAAGACATAGCGCTCTTCATATTTAGGTGCGGCCATTACTAAGAATTCATTTTCTTTGACTAAATTATGTTCACTGCAATCAGTCAAAGATGTAAGTATTCTATAACTGCTCTCTTGTCACAGATGATTTATTTAGCACTCCACACATATATGAGAACAGAAATGCAAAAAAAAAGCACCTCATAGTACTTCAACATTTTTCTGGGCTGAATAAACATTTCAGCCAGAGGGTTTTATCATTGTTCTTCGAATCAAGGCCATTCTGTACCGACTCGCTCGCATAAGAGCCTCCACACCAGTCCAATCACTCGTGCTGTGCTGCCTGAAGGCATCGTTTTAAAACCTTTGTGTAGCAAGCTCAGGCATTATGCAAACTAACGAGTATATCAATGTAATACAGTTGGAACACCAGACCAAGATGCAAAACTCAAAGTATTAAAAGAAGGCAAATACCGAGGGGTTAGTTGGACTAATTATAAATAATTAATGTCATTTAAAAGTATACTGACACATTGAGTTCAGCCCTCTTAGAGAAATGCACAAGAAGATGCTTTTTCATCCGTCTACCACAACTGTTAAACGTTAGAAACCTGTGACAAAACCGCAATTACATGCTCCTCACTGGGATTTAGTTTTAATAAACAAAGAAATCAAATGATAGTAAGGAATTCAATGTTAATAATTAATGTACTAATACTTGACAAACTGAAGGATGATGAAGAAGGATGTTAATGTTTCTTCTATAAGTAAAGCTCATACTTGTATTTTTTTCCTCCCATATGTAAACATTGCCAAAGCCTCATGCTGATCCTTCCTGACGATGAATTATGTTTTCACAGATCACGTTGACAACCATTGGTTATGGAGACAAGACACCAAAGACGTGGACAGGGCGGATGTTGTCCGCGGGGTTTGCCCTCCTGGGAATCTCCTTCTTCGCCTTGCCCGCTGTAAGTGAACCCAAAAATCATTTTTTTAAGTGTCAAAAGGATGATGTTTCCGTTTTATTTTGAAATATCACTTTGTGTTTAACTCGCTGTAAGTTATTTACACAGCAATAGAATATTTGATTGCAGTCCGTTAAGATTTACCAGATAAAAAATAATAACCGCACTCACAATGGGGCATTCTCGTCAGCATTGACAGTCTTTGGTGTGCACTCACATTCAGTATTTAATCCTTTCACTATCATACCAGGGTATTTTGGGCTCAGGCTTTGCCCTAAAGGTTCAGGAACAGCACAGACAGAAGCACTTTGAGAAAAGGAGAAACCCGGCCGCCTACCTCATCCAGGTAAAGCATTACTGTCTTTGGGCTATACAATAAAAATGTTGGTTTAATGAGTTGTTGCTGTTCTTCAAAAACAATTTAAACACCAAATCATCAGTACTAAATTAGTTTGAACAATTTCTATTTTCATTTTCATTTCTCAGTTTCTTGTTTCTTGTTGTCCTGACTTAACCAATAAAAAGCCTGTAACATGTAGCATCCCTCTGAAGATCCCTGAGCCCTGTGATTCTCACATTGCAAGAAGCTTTATAAACTGGGATTTGTTTTGCCATTTCAAGGCTGCGTCCAGGCCAAGAAACACCAGTTGGGCAAACCCATTATTGCTGTTCCTCTCCCCATGGCCTTCCCACATTGCATTTTATTGGTGCTGACTTCACACTGTCCTTCTCCTATATTCCTCTGTGCACTTCCTTATTTTCCCCTCACACCAACTTTTCTCCTTCATGCTTTTTGGTTTTCTCCCTCTTTGCTTTCCCCCTTCACCATTCTCTCCCATGCCATGTGCCCATCTCCCCTTTACTTGTATACTCGTGGCGTTATTACTCCACCGACAGCACCAGGCGGCACTATAAAAGTCTCCTTACCTGACCACACACCTGTTTTTTTGGTTTTCAATTAGCTTTTTTAAATTTTGTTTTCTATTCTCCTCATCCTCCCGTACCTTCTCTGTCATGTATTTATTTACTTTTTTAACCTCCCTTTTTTTCTCTTTGTGCTTTTTTGTTCTTCTTTCTGGTTTTGTGTATTCTGCATGCAGTGTGTTTGGCGCAGTTATGCGGCTGATGAGAACTCGGTTTCCATTGCTACCTGGAAGCCTCACTTGAAGGCGTTGCATACCTGCAGCCCTACAAAGTAGGTACAACTGGCAACTTCGGTCTGTATGTGGTGCCTGTGCCACATAAACCAAGTTTCTAAAGTTATCTTTTTTAAATAATTCGACCGTTTTCTTTTTTACTGTCTTGATGGATGCATTTGTGTTGACCTCTTTCTTTTGCATTGATTTTCTAATTATTATTCTAGTTCATGGCAGAAAATATAGTTTCCAGGCTCTGTTAGGAAAATAACAAAAACATCAGACTCTAAGACATCACTGAACAACCCTGAATTTTTTCTGCTATTATATAAACTTCCATTTCACACATCCACATTGCAGTCAGGCTCACTGTTTGACTAAAGTCAGTTGAGTGCTCAATGCAGTCGTTTTAGCGTAACTAATTTGGACAACATTTCTGGCTTCAATAAGCCATGAAGGTTTTCTTTTATTTGCTCCACTTAAGTCTCCTTAATTTTAGCACTGATGTTCTGAGTGACTTAGAGGTTCTTTCAAAGATACTCTGTAACAAAAATGAAGCATTCAAACCTCTTGAGTACTCTTCCTGTTGATCAGGTCATATCTGCTAAATGTATTTATATCCATGAATATTATAGTTAACTAGGACATTTTCTAACATGAGTGCTTTGTTGACTATCCGACTCGTAAATTCAGCCTGCCAGTGGATTTGGGAGCCAAGATTTAGTATGGATCACTAGAGACAGGTTTCCCACTTACAATCAAATATGTGCACACAGCAGGGGGTTGGAGAAACTTGTCAAGTTCAAGAGCATTCTTGAATATACTGTTGTATTTTATAATCGTATAAAGTGTGTAAAACTTGTACACACGTCATTTAAACCCATGGCCGTGACCAGTGGGACCAGATGAACCAGTGTCCAGCTAAGTCTTCACTCTCAGCTCACTGGGGAGGGTCCCTTCCTGAACATTTTGCAACCACTATTTTGTGAATCGAACAGTTATAAAATGCCAACAAAGTATTCATTCCCTTCCTTTTTTTTACCCCTTGTGTGTGTCCACGCCCGAAACCTGCCAATGGAGCCTGGGAATATTGTGAAAACAATCTGCAGGGCTCATATGCTGCTTACTTCATGCAGTCCCACAGTTCTTGGAAGACACAGTTGAAAGTGATTACAGTTAGTCAGCAGATCTTCAGTCACGATCTCTGGTTGAAAGCGCTTCCTTAGTTTGTCTTGACACTGCATGTTTATAGTGAGCTTTCCGGTTTGTCCAGGTCTATTTCCCTTGGAATGCTTATTACTGAATGAGGAATTGCTACCCTGAAATCTTCTGCAGCGGTTGTAAATGAAATCTCTGTACTGTGCTGATGTAGTGGACCTTACCACTGAGTTTATAGCCTTTAGCTCCTTAACTATAAATCATGTACAATATATCTATTTTTTTAAATGAAAGCTATTCAAATATTTTTTTTATTTGGGCATTCATTTATTTCCATAATTTGAATTGACTCTGTCATTGTTATACTGACAAAAGTATTGCTCTCAGCTATTAGGAGTCTAATTGATTTCTACTGTATATTGTTCAAAAGTAAAAGGAAAAGAATTGCTCAAATGTATATTACACAGTAGTGCGGTTTGTCAACATGCTTAGCTCTAATTTAAGGTCTTTGTAATAAATCAGCTAAAATAAGCAGAACCATTGGTTTGGTCCCTCAGGCACAGTTGACACTGGAGTATAATGAAAAGATGCTAATATATATATTTTTTCTTCTTCTTCTCATTTTCCAACCCCAGGAAGGAGCAGGGAGAGTCAACCACAAGGTTTGTAACCGCTGAACAAACACGGCCTTCGGTTAGGTGGAATGGGGCTGAGTTTGACTGCGTAATACTTTTAATTTTGAATTTCTTGATAGTTTTATGTTAATTGTTTTGAAAATGTTATTCAAGAAAACAAACCATTTGAGAAGTTTGGCTTCTAAAAGAAAATAACAATTTTGTAGAAAAGCACGATTATATTCCTTAGGAACTTGGCTGTTACAAAAGACATTGCTGGACTATTTGTAGCAGAACAAGGAATTGTGTTGCTAGTAGGAAAACATTTTGTCCAAACAACGTCCAGCCCTCATTGTGGAATAATTTCAAGCGTTAAACACAAAGACCCTCGTTGCTCCACTTCCATCTGAACAGCACTTGGTTAGAGAGCGTTGGGTCGTGCTACAGGCGGCCGGTAATGAAATGTTGACCCTGTGATGGGGACCCTAACACTAGCCCTATGTATGACTCATTGTGTTATCTTTTGGTTTGGTTCCATTGTCTATCTTTTTACATCATTTTTTCTCCTCTCAACAAAATTAGAATTTCAAATCAAGTAGTCATATGCATGTATTTGAGCATCCTGTTGCCTCAGGTATTCATTATAGTCTGATTAGAAATGATGTTTAGTTTGTAAAAAAGTGAGTTATTATTATCGATGTATTTTAGCTAATGCCACAAAGGGAGTACGGCATGTAGGGCAGTAAAGGCTGATTTCATATTTGAAACCTTGAGTAAACATCCGTCTGTAAATTACCACAGGACTGTAGGCAAACTTGGTGTCAAAAATATGTACTGTATTTACATTTCAGAGAAAGCCTAAGAATATCAAAAGTAAATAACCCAACTAAGCAGAGTGAGGCAGGCAGGAGACCTCCAGCCTCCACCTATGATTTTGTTTTTGCAAGCCCCTAAATCTATTTACCTTTCCACTGCAGAGCAGAGGAGACGATTTAAAGCCACATGGTGCCACGATTGGAGCTGACTCCCTTCATTTAGTATTTAGATTTATATATTAATCTCCAAAGTATTACATAACAGAAGCACAGTTATAAAATGCAGCTATATGAGAAAAAAAAATGAAAAATACGAAGAGTTCTGTTTCTTAATACCCTCTATGAAGCCACAAGCGTCTGTCGAAAGGTTACTGATCTTACACTGGTGACTCGTTGGCATTGCCCATCTGAATCCACATTGCTACATTAGTGGTATCAACACGAGGTGCGTGAGTCACCAAATTGCAGCCTTTTCAAACGGTGCTGTTGATGTTCATTTTCCTCCACTAAGCTGAATTGCCTTCATTCTGCTGCTTCTAAATATCAGTGGTAAGGAAAGCAGAAACTGGGCAAGTATCACCTTATATTTTGTAACCTTCCTACATACAGGATTACAAAGGATAGTTGCATTTATGCATCTGTTATTCAGGTGGGCTTTATGCACATGGCTAAAACAGATAAATACCAGGGCAAATAAGGGTACAGAAACTCTGTTTCATAGCACAAAACATTCAGAGTTAAATATTTCTACTTTGTTTCTTCATCATGTAACACATCCCCCGTATGTCTCCCCTTGGTTCTTTAGTAAAAGTCATAGTAATAAACAGAAGCTGCTGAGGAGGCTTACCACTTGGAAACATAGGTACACAGCGCTTCTGCTCGCGTGTTATATGCCCTTTTATTTGAGAATGCTGACTAATTCTTGGTGCATGGGTATCCGTAGGAGGCTCCGCAGCCTCAGAGGGGGCAGAGTAATTGAACGTTGCAGGGAGAGACATCAGTCACCTTCGTAGCAATACGCTATCTGCCTTTTGTTTGATCTTTGCCTGAGCAACGCGCATACTTCTGCCTCTTGTGGTTTTTGTTTTAACAACATTTGTCCTTTTCGAATATTTGTACCAGTATTCATTGTAAGTAGCAGATCCCCTTTGAAAAAAATAATGATCTGTAAGCTTTTTCCTGAATGTAAAATAATTTACTTCATAGATTAACATTGTGTTTTTCTTGCTGGTGTTAAATCCCAACTACTTATCACACTGTACTTCTCGTATCGTAGACGCAAACTTTAAATTCTATGGTACTATGTTTCTGGTCATCCAATCACTTGATGTTTCTCTGTATCCAAAATCAAAGACATGTTATATTCTAGATTTCTAGTGTCTAGCTAGTGAGAGAACTTTTCTTATATTAAACATGAATTCATTTTTTTTTTTAACAATGGCTGAAAAACAAATCAATCTCTCAATATGCACATGTCAGTCACTTCCTTGGACAGCACATGTTACTTGAGAAAGATAACAGTACCAAGGTGGTCTCCTGGCAACAATGACTTGGGAAGAGAAACCCATGACATTAGCGACATTAGCATGGAACGATTAGCAAGGTAGCTGCTCAACCCTCAACAAATATCTAAAATGTTTTCGACATTGGATGTTTTGCATCCAGCTAACACTGTGACGTAATCATGGCTTTGGCTGTAAAGGGGTCAATAAAGCTCGATGGTTGTCCATGATCTATTAAAAGTATACTGACCGAGCCACACTGGGTGAAATGACCAGAAACACCTAAAGAGCCATTCCTTTTGCAAGCAGTCATTATATAAATGTGAACAATTACGAAATCAGCAAACTCCCTTTCCTTCTCTTCTTCTAATGGCCTGTTCCTTCCCATTCCGAGTCTTGCATAACCTCACTTTTCGTGAATTGTTTCATGGCACTTAGGTGCATTAAAATCTTTAGCATTAAATGGAAATTTGTGACATGACATTACAACATTTATTTTTGTTTTGTAACTTGCTAAATATTTGGTGATAATATACTTTAGCTAATGCAGTGGATGAATACATACAACAAGATACATACAACAACTATACACAACACAGTGTTGACATACCTAACCTGAGCCTGCATTTTGTGTAAAGCATGTGCAATGCTGCAATGCATGCTGGTCTTCTCCACATTGTCCTGCGGTCCTTCAGCTTCATACTAGAAGATCAAGTCCTGGATGATTACATGACACGATCGTGTAAAGGAACAGCATCATGCCATGAGCTTGGATGACTTGTGTTATTGCTCTTACACTTTCGACATTAACACAAACTCACGTCATTCCACCTCTTCACAACGTCATTCCCTTCTCATTCTTCCTCCCCCTCCCGCTCTTCACTCGTCCCCATTTCACCCCGCAGTCAGAAGTTGAGCTTCAAAGAGCGCGTGAGGATGGCGAGCCCCCGAGGTCAGAGCATCAAGAACAGACAGACGTCTTCGGTGAACGACCGGCGGTCTCCGGTGGCTGAGGCTGGGACAGATGGGACCAGCCCGGCCAAGGTACAGAAGAGCTGGAGCTTCAACGACCGCACGCGCTTCAGACCCTCACTCCGCCTCAAGAGCCAGTCCCGCTCCACCACGGACGGTGAGTGGCGCCGTCTCATTTTTCCATTTCCAGACGAGGTCCAGCTTAGCTATGGACTAATTAGCAGCACCGGGTTTCCTAGGGGTTGTTGCCAATTCAGGATAAAATTCATTGTCATTCTCCCACACACAACATAGTGGAAATAGCTTTTTGATTAAGGTTAAATAATTACTAAACACTAAAATCATATAATTCTTGAAGAATAGCTCGAAATTGAGAAAATCTTGCATGTGTTTTGCTTTCTTGCCTAACGTTAGCTGAGAGCTCATTAATGAGCCCCTTAAAGTAAAATAAAATGGAAACTTGTGGTTTTATGTGTTATGCTTTTTGTTGATCGGGCACTTAGACTCTTATTGTCACTATAAAATATAACTATAGTATAATGCTGCTATTCTTTGGACTGAGCCAAGTTTCCCTGTGCTTTTATTCTAAGTTTTGTGGCTCTAACTTCATATTGACAAACAGAAATGAAATCCCTCTAATCCAACTCTCGACTGATTGATTGATGGAAGGTGGGTCTGTTGAACTCCAGCTGCCACGAGGGGGTCAGAAACGGCCAGTTGGCTGAGGCCTACTGGTGGCGACACAGGAATAAATGAAAACCAAAATGATTGGCTGGTTAGCCACGCTCTTTCGGGTAAAAAAAAAATGACTGTCACCAACATGTTGGCTAATTGAGATGTTAAGTGAGGGTTATATGAATAATGTCTGTTTTTGTTAAATGGAGAAAATCATTAATCCCCACTGTTTTACATTTTCATCAGGTGGCACACAATCCCGGAGCCTCAGTATCTTTTAACAACCAGTAGCTTTTACTCATCACACACATAAAAGCCGTTGAGCAAATACGTACATACTGTGCTCTATCGAGAGGCCTTTTAAAGCGTTTCATTAAACTGAGCAAATGGCTCAACTCTACAGTCCAGGACTTGTTCTGCAGCTCTGTGTGTACCTCCTCCAGGTGTCGTAACTCAGAAGGCCCATAAACAGAGAGAGGTATTGTCACGAGGTTGCATTGTGAGCAATATATCTGCAGGCACACCGGAGGCCTGTTCTTTACCACTACTCTGCTGTTTTGGACCAGCTAAAAACACAGTTTACAGTGTTTTTTTCAGACATGGGGGAAGGACTAACTTATTTTTTTCAGAAAAATATAGTTACTGATATATTGCCACAATTTTAAGATTACAAACGTCCCTTGTTGGGAACATCCATGTTGGGAAGACTGATAACAATTAGACAAATCTGATCACTGACGCCTGAATACAGAGGTTTCAGAGTAGAGTAACGCAACACAAGAAAATTCCCCTCCATCACAGTAAACTATTGTACGCACTCATATGAAAGATGGCTGGGCAGATGAACAATCTCCCTTTTTTTGTATCCTCGCATGAGCAGCAGACTCCAACATAGCAGGGGAGGATAGCTACGATGAGAGAGGCTGTCACTGCGAGATGTCGGTGCAGGACCTGCTGCCCTCTGTGAAGTCTGTCATTAGAGCACTCAGGTAGGTCCATGTGTCCTTTGAGCAACAACATTATGGAGGGTAGGAGAATTCTCAGCAGATAATACCTAATGCTTTTCATGACTCAGTTGCTTAATTGATCATTCATTTTTGTTTAAATACTTACTTTTTGAAGCCAGGCTTAGCTGTATTTCTCTCATTACTCGCAGATTTCTTCTTTTCAAACGAACACACTCAGTCAAATTCTTTTGGATTTTTATTTGAGGTGCATAAATTCAGAGCGTTATTTTTACATTTCTTCAGCTAAAATAATCAGCCACAATCTCAGTGGGTGTTTTTGGAATGTTTAAGTGATTGTTCAGGTGTTTTGCCTGTTTCCATCAGTGTAATGAAGCCATTTTAAAAATAAGTCAAATTTAAGGGTTTGTTTATTTTCATTTGCTGCAATTCTTGCAAAAATAATCTCAGCGCTTCTGGACCATCGCGGCACGCCACATATATACTGACTGTATAAGAGCTCCTCCTTGTGGCTAATTAATTTTCCTTTGCTGTGTGCAGGATAATGAAGTTTCATGTTGCCAAAAAGAAGTTTAAGGAGACTCTGCGTCCTTACGATGTCAAGGATGTGATTGAACAGTATTCTGCCGGTCACTTGGACATGCTTTGTCGCATCAAGAGCCTGCAGACCAGGTAGGAAGACAGACTACACATAATGCAACAATTAAAACATCAGCTGGAGGACTTTGCTGTTCATCTCGAGCCGTTTAAGCACACACAAACTGATTCTTCTGTGTGTTGGTTTGTGTGTGTGTGTGTGTGTTGCATTGGCTTCCCTCGCCTGTTGGACATTGGACAGTAGCCACAAAAACCTTCTCCTCCTGCATTCTCCATGTTTCCCTGTTTGTTTGGATCGCATAGCAGATTTCTACTACTTGTACTTACTTTCTTTCCATCATTAATGTCTCATTTTGTTTGCTTGTTTGTCTGCGTGTGTGTCTGTGTGTACAGAGTGGACCAAATCCTCGGAAGAGGTCAAATACCTTTGGACAAAAAGATTCGAGAAAAGTTGCTGTCTGATGGAGACATTTTGGAGGACATGAGCATGTTTGGTCGAGTCTGTAAGGTGGAGCGACAGGTGTGTGTTTTGCTTATTTTTCTGGTTCAGGCTCATTCTTCTAATTGAACTGCAGTTTGTCACGAAAGTTGATCCCTAAGAAATGTACTGTTAAGCTATGTATTACAATATTACTCTGCTAAATATCATAATGATATATACTGAAATATGTTTTGGCTGGAAAATATTATATCTTCATGCCTATTGTTCTAATTTAATTATTGAATTATTATATATTGTTAGCAAATCAGCTCTTGTTCCACCAGGAATAGCAGCATGTATTCCTCCAACATAAAAATGACAAATGTTTGAACCCCACCCGTTGTTTCACCGGAATAGTTTGAAAAGGTTATTATCACATATCGAAGCTCCTGCTTTCTCATCTCCCATCCTCCCTCTCCCTCCCCACAGGTCCAGTCCATTGAGTCAAAGCTTGACTCCCTGCTCGACATCTATCGTCAGGTTTTGCGCAAAGGAGCGTCTTCAGCCCTCACACTCTCCTCTCTGCCCCTGTTCGAGTTGGAGCAAACCTCTGACTACCACTCCTCCGTCTTTGGAAAGGACCTGTCCAGCTCCACTCAGTCCAGCAGCAACGCAGCGCTTCCCCCCGGGAGCAACTCTCACATCTCACAGGGAGGTCTCCATCTCATCCTGGCGCCCCCCAACGAGCTCAACCTCAATCTCAATACCTCCCCATCCACGGGCCTCCCATCTTCCCCTTTCAGCCCGTCACCGCTGCCTCAACATCACCATCACCAACAGCGTCACGCTCATCACCTCCACCATCATCATAGCCAGGCTCAGGTCATGACTCCTGAAAGTGGCACGGATGAGGCTGTGGGGAGATCTCCACCCATCCTCACCCCAAATAGTATCGGTATTGGTGGAGGAGTTGGAGATGGGGCGTTTCCTCTGCTGGCGAGGCTTCCACCGCCACCCCCTCCCAGCCGGAGCGCGGGCCCGACCAACCTGCCGCATACGACCTCCACAGGGGTGTCCCCTTACATGGACGATTTTGGTGGGAGTTTAAGATTGCAGATGGAGGGCAGAAGTTTTGGGAAGGACCTCGAGTTTGGGCCCGGCGGATTGGGCCAAAGGGTGCAGAGCAGCACCAACAGCAATTGCAGGCCCTATACTAAGGAGGAAGGCTCCTGGAGGAGGCACATGAGCCTGGAGCTGCATCCCCTGGTGGCGCCAGCCCTCGGATGCTGCTCAGGTCCCAGCCAGGTGAACTGCTTGGGCAAGTCCATGTCAGTGCAGGACCTGATGCAGGCGGCCCCGGGGAGCGTCCAGGACGCCCTCTCATCTCCAAACCCCAGTACGAGCAGTGACTCCCCTATTGGCTACCGCAGCTGTAGCCAAGACCCCGGGGGAGGAGGTGGCGTTGGACGGAGCGGTGGAGAGGGATGGGGTGAGGAGGACCTCTTTATCAGCGACAGGGACCTAGAGGCGCAGGGATTTGACTTCTTGTCTCTGGGGACTACTGAGGCCGGCACCTACTCATCAGAGCTCCTGAAGGCTGACACCAGGGAAGGGACAGGGTCTCACGGCTCCAACCGCAGCCTGGCCAGCAGTCACACATCCTCGCCCTCGGCTGGCAGCGCCAAATTGCTGAACTTGCCGCACGTACGGCTAAAATAAAGCTTGACGTCTGAAGGCACACCTCACAGGGACCGTTTTTGTCATTTTGGGAGGGTGGGAATTAAACAGTGGGAAACTTTTTGTTTGATTTCATGTCGATCTATTTGATAAGAGTCGCAGTATTTTCATACAGGCTGATCATATGGCATATCATTGCCATATGATTTATTCTTTGTTTTAAACTGTGATTTGGAAATTGGAGATAAAAGATGAGGACAAAGAGTGAGCATTGCTTTTTTGTATTTAAAGGCACTGACATTAGTAAGGCCAGACAAGGCAAGTTTATTTGTGTAGCACATTTTAACAACATGGAAATTCAAAGTGTTGCACATAAAACATCAGGCAATGACATAAATAGTCAAAAACATCCACTTCATCCTTGAATGTGGTTTAATTAAAAGCAGCAGCAAACAGAAAAGTCTTTAGTCCTAATTTAAAGCAGCTGAGAGTCTCAGAGACCTGCAGCTTCCAGGTATGTGGAGCAGAACGCTGCCTCTCCATCTTGGGTTCTGACCCTGGGAACAATAGTTCACTTCAGGTAGGAAGTCATGGACATCAAACACTCCCTCCGAGAACACAACTCATATATTTTTGAAGAAATCCCGTTCCTGCCTCTTCAATCCGATGAAAGGCTTCAATATTGAAGGTAATATGTTAACTTGCCATTGCCTAAACTTTGGAGTCTTGTTTAAAATCACCATTTCTATTTTATTTCCGGAATATTTTAGAAAACCAATGACGGTTGTCCACAAAAATACCAAACACAAGGACCTAGTGTACAAGTGTATGATGTGCACTACAGCTCTTTTTTCCTGGGAATTTCTGAATATGGGCAAAACAGTTTTTTTTTTTATTTGTATACTTTCTACAGCTCCAGGTTGGCAGTTATGTTTGTAAAAAAAGATCAGTTGGACTTCTGACATTTGCTTGAGCTGTGTAATTTTCAAGTATATGGTGTTTGTACACTTAAAACATTTGGTTTTTACTTTGTCGCAGTTTGCACGAAGAAGAGTTTACATTCTGCAACTATTTTATGCATTCTGATTTCCTCATATGTTCTGTATATGTGTGTATAAGTGCAAACTTACAGAACATATGTTAATTAGAGCCATCAGTATATGACATTTCAATATTTTTAATATGTATTCTATTTACTTCTTACTGTAAAACAAGCCAACATTAACCTATACATAGAGGCCCAGTACCAACTACAAAATACATTGATATGCCGGAAAGCCACCAGAATCTTAAACATATTCTGATACAGATAAACGCCGCCCAACTGAATCTTGGGTTTAGTTCAGACATCAGAGAGGAACCATGTGCTGTTATTGATTCTGGGATCAGCGGCCAGTTGGTTTTGCAGCTGATGGGCGGCTACGGATTCACACACATCTTGAATGTTATTTCTTGGTTCACAATATCAGTTTGATGTTTATTCAGATTGAGTTGACAAAGTACTTTTGTTTTGGTTCAGAAACCGATACACTGAAATAAATATTCAGAACTTTAACCGTTTATTGCATTTAGCTTCAGTTTTTACATGAAATGATGATATCTAATCATCGTCAATGTTTGCTTTTTTCATACAGTGTCATGTAGGATTATTGTTGCTTCCTTGAAGTGTATTTTCTGAAGAATGTATTCCTGTTGCATGGTACAGAATCAGGTTAATAAAGATGGCACCACAAGCGTCAGTTAAATTATACAAATAATGCATCCAAAGCCTCAGTGGTAAATAATCAACATTAGCTTGCGGTACCTAAACAAAGATATTGAAAACCAGAATATATGTGAAGGAATGTTGGGGTCAGTTTGCTTTGTGGATTTGCTTAGTGTATTTTTACTTTTTCAAATATTTACATTTATTTAGCATGAAGAGGTTGTCATATACAGTACAAATCTATAACTGAGAATGAATGCCATGTCTGTAAGACAAATCACTATGTATGGTTCAGCTTGACTGCATCAGAAGAAAAAGAACCTAAAAATGTGCAGTACATACAATATATTGGTGCCTTGCTTTTGTGGTACATATTCATTTCCATATCTACAATTTTCAGAGATGTGCATTATGTTCCTTCAAACAGAAATAATTGTTGCACTGTCTTCGTTTTGTAGATGTTTTCATTCAAGGAACTTATTCCAAGATAATTTTGCTACAGGGCATAAAACACATCAACATTCTGTCTCGTTTCTTTTAATTTATTTAAATTATGTGCACAGATTTACACACTCGTAATAACCTCAGTTAGATTCATGAAGCCTGTAATTGAACTTTTATTCTCATTCAACAATAAAGGAAATTCTATGACGAGTCTGTCATTTGCGTTCTCATCATTCACTGAAAGTGAGAGGTTCTACAGACGTAGCAACAATACCAGCAACAAAGACGTTCTGTTTAAACAATTAACAATTATTAAAGTGCATGAACTAAAACAACAGTTACATTCAACAGAGCTACTGCACAAAGGATTAAGAATCCAGGAATCGGACAGTATCTGAAGCTTGTTGGTTGAACAGGAAACATTCATCTAACTCTGACTCGTGATTATTACTGATGTTTTGCAGTGATAGATGAGCAGCTTATCTTTTACTACAAAAGCACACACTTTAGACAGCTTTAATGCAAAAATGTTATGTTCTTCCACAAAGTCAGGGACACAGAATAACTAACAGTGTTGTAACGTGTTAATCACTTAACAGGCTTTGTAGTCCTTTTTTTTTTCCTTCTTCTGCTTTTGCGATGCATTGTGATAATAGACCAGACGCTGACTATTGAGTGCACGAGGTGCAGGGGGGTGCCTGAGGGTCTACGTCCACGACGGGCCCAGAACAACATTCATTTGACCTTCTGCGCCTTCTGCGCGGACTTGGTGATTTTACCGCTGCCGATGGCTTTCTTTTCCACACCTTTGATCACTCCCACCGCCACCGTCTGACGCATGTCACGGACCGCAAACCTCCCTGAGGAGAGGAAACACGTTTGTTGCCTTGAAGTTAGAGGTTCACATGGTCCCTGAGGTGAGAATAAAACAAGCAAAGTTAACTTACCCAGTGGTGGGTACTCAGCGAAGCTCTCCACACACATGGGCTTGCCCGGGAGCATGTCAACAATGGCTGCATCTCCAGACTTCAGAGCCTTGGGATTGTCTTCGAGCTTCTTACCGGACCGACGGTCGATCTTTTCCTTGAGTTCCGCAAATTTACATGCAATGTGTGCAGTGTGGCAGTCCAGCACGGGAGCGTAGCCAGCACTGATCTGACCGGGGTGGTTCAGGATAATCACCTGGAAAACAGCAAGGATCCATTAATTGCTCCTTCTCTTCAGCAGTGGTGTTTAAGTGGGTGCCATTTGCTGAGCTGAGCCCGTGTAGGCTGACCTGAGACGTGAAGCTGGCTGCCTCCTGCGGTGGGTCGTTCCTGCTGTCTCCGGCCACGTTGCCACGGCGAATATCCTTGACGGACACGTTCTTGACGTTGAAGCCCACGTTGTCGCCAGGCAGCGCCTCGTCGAGGGCCTCGTGGTGCATTTCCACGGATTTGACCTCAGTCGTCACATTGACAGGGGCAAAGGTCACCACCATGGCCGGTTTTAGCACGCCAGTCTCTACTCGGCCCACTGGCACGGTCCCAATGCCTGGCAGAGAGGAACATTAGCCCTGTGGTACATATGTATTGCACAGTGCTCTGAAAGAAAGGACAGTTTCTAAAGGACATAAAGAGCCGGAGGGAATTCTTCCCAGAGCTAATTCAGTTCAGTTCTCTTTTTGTCTCACAGTGCTCTGATTCCCAAAATACATTCAACGTATAATCTGTAAAAAACAAAAAACGTTGCTATACCAACAACCAATCACACACCTTTCACCCGTACAGACCACCACACCGTCTCCTCCCTCACCTCCGATCTTATAGACATCCTGCAGAGGCAGGCGGAGGGGCTTGTCAGTGGGGCGCGTGGGCGGATGGATGGCATCCAGAGCCTCAAGCAGTGTCGTACCGGAGGCATTGCCATCTTTACGGTTGATCTTCCAGCCCTTGAACCAGGGCATCTGTTGAGGGACAGGAAGCTAGGATGTTTACTGTGAGGTAACTGGAAAAGATAAAAAAGCAGCCACGCTGCCTTTGAAATGTTTTTATTTGGATGCAAAAAATGGGAGTCCTTGCTGTGTATTTCAGCTTTACATTATATTATACTGTATACAATATGTCTGTTAATTAAAGTGCTCTAAGACAGTGAGCAGAAGCCGCCCAGCATCATCAATAGTTTTTAGTCTGAACTCTCCAGCCTGTCTCCCTCTGGGTGCTGCTTTTTAGCTCGTTTGAGCTCATGACACAGCTGCATGGATGGAACCGGAGGACACACTAAAGTTGCACCATGTTGCATTTCAATGCTTTAATGCAATTGACGCACAGAATCCTTCCACCTTATCTGTAAATACTGTGAGCATAAATACACTCACATTGGGGCTGGGTTCCAGCATGTTGTCTCCGTTCCAGCCAGAGATGGGCACAAAGGGCACCGTGGCAGGGTTGTAGCCAATCTTCTTGATGTAAGTACTGACTTCCTTCACAATCTCCTCGTAGCGCTTCTGGCTGTAGTTGGGCTCCGTGGAATCCATCTTGTTGATGCCCACAATGAGCTGCTTCACTCCCAGGGTGTATGCGAGGAGGGCATGTTCACGAGTCTGCCCGTTCTTTGAGATGCCAGCTTCAAACTCGCCAACGCCTGCAGCCACGATCAGCACAGCGCAGTCGGCCTGAATGGGGCACGGAGATAAGCTCTCAACCAACCTCAGCTCATTTGCACAACTTTTTGAACTTGTCTGACACTAGTTTCAGTGGAGTAAAAAACTTCTAGCTTTACCCAAAACCTTGTTATGCTTTCTTTCAGAAACACTTAGCTCTCCTTCCTTTTCTTGTGTGTTTTTAACTGCTTTCCTCCTCCAGAGCTTGTCTCTCTTTGTCATACATTTTCTCATTTTGTATTTTTCTTCTCTGCTCTCCCCCTATACCTGAGAGGTCCCAGTGATCATGTTCTTGATGAAGTCCCTGTGCCCTGGAGCATCAATGATGGTGACGTAGTACTTGCTGGTCTCAAACTTCCAAAGAGAGATGTCAATGGTGATGCCCCGCTCACGCTCTGCCTTCAGCTTGTCCAGGACCCAGGCGTATTTGAAGGAGCCCTTTCCCATCTAAAGGACAACAACACCATGTCAATTTCATTTAACTAAATGTTATATTTGATAAATGCTTCAAATAGTTCATAAGCTCACAATACTTTAGAACTAGAACACTTCCAGTGGCAAAGTAGGAAACCAAGGATTATTCAATTAGACAATAGGAGTCATACCTCCGCAGCTTCCTTCTCAAACTTCTCGATTGTTCTCTTGTCAATGCCCCCACACTTGTAGATGAGGTGGCCGGTGGTGGTGGATTTCCCTGAGTCGACGTGTCCTATCACCACAATGTTTATGTGGAGCTTTTCTTTCCCCATAGCGGCTCACCCTGGACAACACTGTGAGATTGCAGCAAAAGAATGATCAAAAACCTCCAGCAGGAGACCAAGATCCCATATCTGTAAGGAGCTATCACTTCCTTCACATATACCTGATGCATGTCTGAATAGTAATGATCTAATCTGCGTGGGACGTTAAAGCTCAACTCAAAGTGCAGAATGAAGGCCTCCATGTGTAAGTACAGTACAAGTAACTGGAAACTTCCATTGCACATAATGAAGTGCATTATGTAGTAATGCCTTAATGAATCATATTATGTATGCAGATGATCTTGTGATTTTTAGCCCAAGCAGTGCTGGTCTCCAGCAGCTACTTAATACATGTACTGTCTATGGTGTTGAACATGATATAAAATACAATGCCAGTAAGCTATTTTAATTTGTAAAACAAAAGAAGACAGATTTATAAAATTCTCTAATTTTAAATTGTCTGATAATTACCTTGTTGCCTGTGATAAGGTGAAATATGTTGGACATTTTATTACAGAACGGATGACCGATGATGATGATATTTAAAGGCAATGTCGTAACATGTATGCACAAGCTAACATTCTCTTGTGCAAATTCGGTATGTGTACAGATGGAGTGAAGATGTCTCTGGTTAGAGCTTATTGTACACCACTCTATACTACACACTTGTGGTCCAGGCAAGTCTACAGAGACTTATAATGATGCCATGCGAATATTGCTTAAGAGGCCTAGATGGTGTAGTGCCAGTGATATGTTTGTCACTGCGAGAGTTAACACTTTTAAAGGTGTACTAAGAAACCTTATGTATAAATGTATCTGCCGGGTTAACGTTTCTGAAAATGTCATTATCCTGGCCATGTCAAATATAAAGTTTAGCACTACACACTACCAGTCCCAGCTGTGGAGACATTGGTAAAGCTGTTTGTTCATGCAGCCTTTGTAGGTCTATGTACTCAGCTTGTGACCCTGTATTTTATTATGTATTTACTGTTTTTTTTTTGTACTATCTGGACCGTGAGTCTGTAATATAGAGTTGATTGACTGATTAATCAACCAATGCCGAGATATGCATTACTCATGCAGTAGCCTACTGCTTAAATTTGGTCAGTTAGGGGCTTCACTCCCTGCTGAGCATGTTTCACCTATCGGTGCAGGACGCACTGCAGCAACTACAGGGAGAGACGATTCTAAACGTTGCTGCAAGTCTGTAACTGACCTAATTTAATCGGAAATTGAAGAAAGAATCAATTTAGTGTCTGTGTTTAGTGCAGTAACTGAGTTGATCCGTGAGTTTAGCAATCAATTTAAGGGAACTACGTCGATTGAGTGTTGCGTCGATGCGTCCGATGGCGCGCGCCGCTGGCCACGGACACGAGCGCGATTCCAAACTGCGCCGAACTTTATGTAACTGCGTCTTCATCTCACTATTCAAAACATACATGGTAGTGATCTACAAAACATCCATTATACGTTCATTGCTCTGTTCATATCCCGAGATACTAGGAAAAAAATATCACACGACTGGACCCAACTCGCAAAAACGTGGTTTAGTTGATCTCCATCTCAGATCTCCCGATGGAATTGATTGGTGCTTACAGTATGTCGGAAAAATACATTTGCAGGAGACACCGCAACGACGAAGAAGCAGCGAACACTACACGGCGGCAGATTGTTGGGTCTGGTTGATCCACCTTGCAGACGGATACGCAGCACTGTTGGTTTGCCTGCGGCGGCCGGATGATGGACGCAGAATATCCCCGCGTGACTGTCAGCTATCCGCTGAAACTGCGCCATACCGGCCTAGCCAGCAAGTGGCTACACACCCCATGCACGCCCGTCTGCACCATTTGGTCAATGTTTAAATTACCATGACGTCAAAGCCACACAATATTTAACTATCCCTTTCTCTTTTTTTTCTTTTACTGTAATAGACTTAAATAACAGTTAGTACAAACACCGCTGATATTGCCAGTCTTGCCTGATCGTGGATACTGAGGAAAAATGCATGTTAACTGTTGGTGTTAACATTGGAAAAGTTTCCTCTACCTTCCTACCTTTGTTTCAGTGGTGCCTTCACTGGTTCACTGCAATGACACAGGAGATGCTGTTTTAACACACACGCAGCCAATGTAACACTATGACAGGTGGCGTAGAAAGCGTCATTTACTGAAGTTACGAGGTTTGGCCACTAGGTGGAGTGCTGCGATAACAGAGAAATGAACCAGATTCGACCACAAAAAGAAGTCTATTTTGTGCTTAGACAGATTTTATTTTTTCAATTCCTACTTCAGTTGATAGAGTATAGCACATCACAAAATGATAAAATGAGCACATCTTATGAGATACATTACTTCAAACATGCAACATTTCCCTTTTCTAAGATTTACTTCATTTTCAACTGGGGTGAACTACTAACAATAATAATACAAGGAGTTATTCTAAATGAAATCACAAAAAGCACTAGATATTGTAGCGAAAATATGCATTTAAATTCAAGGACCTGTAAGGTGTGACGGTTTGAGCAACTTGTGTCCTTATGACTAAAAATAGTCAATGATAACGTCAAAAAATATGATGTACAATTGAGGGTATTAATTTCATACTTTTTACTCCTTGATGTGAACGTCTCCCAGGCTGTGTTCTTACCAAATTAAATTGTTCTTGTCCAAACCACTTCAACAATAAAAAGCAAAGATGGGAGACAAAAGATGGGAGAAAAAAAACTACCAACGATACCAATGACACCCACTTAATAATTTTAATTAAATGAAATAAAAGTGAGACTAAGAGAAAGGTGAGGAACTGTTGGATGCAATTTCCCATGTGACACAGTTTTACTTTGGATATCTCCTTCCTTCTCTCGTTGGATTATCTACGGCTCCACACGCCAGTCCTCTAGGGGGCAGTGAGGCGCACTGGTCTGCCGGCCATCAATAAACACTAAAGAGAAGCGTAGTTACCTTAAATCAGATAAATAGAGTTACCATAAATGTCATTAAGGAGTATTCAAGAGTACGCAGGTTAAGGAAAGGAATTCGGTACTCCAATGGAAATGGTCTAGAATGAAAGAGGCACCGTAATGGACGTCCCAGAAGATGGCAGCAGCGAAGCCCCGTTGCCGTAAAACACCAAAGAACAAGATTATCCAAGATGGTGACATTTGCGTGGCAGCATAATAGTACGTTAACTGAAGATAACCCGTGGGGGAGCGAAATGTATGTGTTGTACTGTTTTAATGGCACGATTCGGGTTCGTTGGTGGTTTAAAATATGGTATTAAAATGTAGCGCCTGGCTTCCGGCTCCTCGCCGCTCTCTTCCGAGTTTAGATGCCTTATGCTAATGCTAGGCCGCGGCGGTGCTAAGCTAACGTTCACCCAGTGATGACAAGCGTTGTTGTTGTTTGTTGGAGCGAAATAATGAGATAACGTTACGTATATAGACTTCGGACTTGATGGACCTTAAACTCTACTAACCCTTATCAACGGGATCGACATCGTCGGCCGCCGTGTCTGGTGGATGATGAAACGTTACAATGCAGTTTGTGTTGAACACGTTGGCGACGTAATGTTGGCATTTATTCTGTGTCCATTTACACACACAAATGAAAATCTCTTGATAAAATGATGAGTGTATTACGATCTCACATTGATCTGTCTGCGTTTTGAGTGTCCGGATAATGGTCCTAAAGAGGACCAACATACCACAGATGTTTGCTGGTTTGAAACATCCTGGGAAGCCTTTTCCCCCAAACTGCACCAAAGCACACACTAAACTCAAATGACTCCATAGGAGTTTTACATTTGCTCCTATTATTATATATATATTGAATAAAAACATTCCACGGACGACCTGTCAAAGCAGATCATGGGAAAGCTGCATCTTTTTTACGTTTCCCCTTCACACTAATCTTGCTCATTATTGCATTTTGGAGAGTTGTGAAAAAGAAGAAACACATATCTAAGTTTATAAAATTGAATGCAATTTTTTGTTTAGAAAATGCAAGCTGTTGCATTTTGAAAAAATGAACTTAATGCATAGTACACCAAAGGATACTTAATAAAAGCTGTGTACAAAAAAGAACTCAAAACCCGCCCACATGCATTTATCAAAGCAGGTGACTGTTATCCGGCTTTGAAACTAGGCCTGGAGAGAGTCCCGGTGGTGCTGTTCCACTGGCACGGTGCACGTCAGGGGAATGCAACTAGTCTGACTAGATATTATACATTTCAGTCTGACGATGGTGCTTGAGGATAAGTAATGGATCCTCAACATTGAGAGGATTCATTTACTGAAGTTGTTCAGTTGTTTCTTGGTAAGCTACCATAGGTTTAAAGGTGTATGTCCATGGAGTAAAGTGCTAAATGGACAGCTGATGCTTCCACCGTTAGTCCCTGTCTGATGGCACTCTTAACGAACTGTAGCAATATTTCCTTTATAGTTCTGTGTATAGCTTTTGTTAATTTTCTCAAGACTTTGGACTAGAGTTGCAGGGATTTGCTGATACATGATAGATTACAAAACTGTTGATTTGATTCACAGAATCAGCAGTTGTCGCTGTCTGTAGTTCGGGGCGGGGTTTTCAATGAAATACAAAGACTAAATGAATCTGTGTTGCAGCCATCCTTTTGAATGCAAGGTTCAGTATTTTTTTAAATGATGGGAATAAAATATTCAAATTAATCATATGTTTTAATATTTATTTGGGAAACATAAAATACATCTTTATATTTGATGAATTAGTATAGATTTATAAATAAAAATAGTTCAATTAGTCGATTGAGTAAATTCCATCTGGTAGTTGGGGTAGTTGGAATTCTGAATATTTAAGGGCTCTTCCACAGGTCAGTTAAGCAGTAGTTTCAAATCCTATTTCTGACTTTTTGGTCTCTAAATTAAATGATCAAACATGGATATTATCAAATAAATAATAAAAAGAATTCCAGGTTTCAGATCCATTATCACTTTTATGTGGGTTTGAAAATTACTAGATAAACTGCAACTGGTATTGTGCCTGCCTGAAATTACAATATGATTCTAAAAAGAAACTATGATAACATAACTGGTTCCATTTTTTTTATCTGAAGGAATGTCATCAATGAAGCCTCAAGATTTTTTCAGGTACACATAGCCTTGATCAGGTCAAAATGCACAACAACCCAACTGGGTGGCATGACTTCTTTAATCTGAGATCTTTGTCTCTCCTTGCAGCTGTTGACTTGATCGTTCTGGTCTTCCACTACTAAACAAAATATAAACATAATAACAGTAACACTAGCTAAAAGGCTACTTTCAATACAAATATTGCTGTATTGTCAGGATTCTGTATTAGTATGCTTGCTATCTTTTGGCACAGCATTCACTGCACAACCTATTTCTTCCCTTGGACACTATTTCTAAAACTAAAAATATCAAATGATATGCATGATTTTAGGATATGTTGAACTGTCTCAGCAACATCAAATAACATGAATATCCTTCCTTTGACATTGTATTTATTTTTGCATGATCTGTTTTCTTTTGGCAGATTCACCTTGCAACACACTTCCCCTGGTTGCTGTTGGCTCCCCACCACTCCCCAACTTTGTCCAGATATTTTTAATAACAGCCATATGATCATCGTCATCGAGAACACTTTGGATTGCATTCAAGATCTGAACTTGGAGAACGTGACTTCCACCAATTAGCCAGTGAAATGAGTTCTTCTGAAGAGGTGAGATCAACAATATCCAGTATTTGTCATTAACAAAAACGATAGCCCTGTCATCATCTTGTCCAGTAATGTAGTATTTTACAGGCTGTTTGAAACAGAAAAGCAGTTGCAATATGAATGGTATAAAATTATATTGAAACTGATTTACACAATGCAGACTGAGTAATTAGGATATGAAAACGGAGGTACATCTGTTGCAGTAAGTTTCAAACGACTAAGACAAACGACTCAAACAAGGTCCAAACCAAATGTTCGGAGGAATACACAAAGCAACCAAACTTAACCTATTGCATTACGTCATTGTCATCAACATCATTGACCAAGACAAAAAAGTGCCCACCACCTTTTATCAAGATTGCCTTTTTATATAAATTTCTCCACTGACGTTTATTTCTCCATTTGTTCACAGTTGAAACAGACGGACACGGACAGCAGCAGATCCCACCAGTGTCAGAAGTGTATGAAATCTTTTAGTCGGATTTGCAGTCTAAGGAGACATGAACTCACTCACACAGCAGAGAAACTGTACACCTGTGAACAATGTGGTGGCAGTTACAGCGAACTAACAGCCTATAATAGACATTTGGAGACCCATACTGAACAAACTACATTCTGCTGTGAAAAATGTGAGAGGTATTTCAGTGACCAGAGTTCATATAGAAAACATCTACGCGACCACACTGGACCATACCAGTGTGACCAATGTGAAAAAACTTTCAGTTACTTCAGTATTTACAAGATACACACGCGTGTCCACACTAAAGAAAAGCCATACAGCTGTGATCAGTGTCCGAAAACGTTTAGTTTTTTAAGTTCATACAAGCGACACCAGCTGAGCCACACCGGAGAGAAGCCGTACCAGTGTGACTTTTGTGGAAAGAGTTTTACGCAGTCCGGGCATTTCAGTCTGCATCTGCGTAACCACACTGGAGAGAAACCATACGAGTGTGACCAATGTGAAAAGAGTTTCAGTGACCTAAGTAGTTACAAGATACACCTGCGTGTTCATTCAGGAGAGAAACCATACTGCTGTAGTCAGTGTGGTAGAAGTTTCTCTCAGTTGGGTAATTACAAATCACATTTGCGTATTCACACCGGGGAAAAACCTTTCCGCTGTGAACTATGCGATAAAAGCTTCTCAATTTCCAAAACGTATAAACAACATGTGCGTACGCACACAGGAGAGAAGCCTTACCAGTGCAAAGAATGTGGGAAAGGTTTCGGTCGTCTAAGTAATTACATGCGTCACCTTCGTATCCACACGGGAGAGCAACCATACAGCTGTGACCAATGCGGGAAATCTTTCAATAGTTCATATAGTTACAGCCGACACCTGCGTGTGCACACGGGAGAGAAACCATACTGGTGTTCACACTGCAAGAGACTATTTACGCGATCCCAGTCCTTAAAAAAACACCGCTGTATTGCAATAGATGATGACTACATGGATGAGAGAATGGATAACAGTCCAACAGTGTGTAAGAAAGAACTGAGTTGCTCACCAACAAGCGACGACCAACAAAAAACAACAAAATAATCCATTGCATGTTCACGATAGCTATGTGGCGCAGATGTGGCTTTTGTTTGTGTTGGTAATAGTTTTTAGCAAACAGTGGAGCCTTATTGCACAGGAATATAATATCTTCTTGTCTTGTTCTTGTCAATGTCTTTGGATACACTCAATATTTTCCATGTCTCTATTCTGCATACTCTTAAGCTAGAATTGAGAAAAAAAATAAGCTTTTATGTGTATGGCACCTTTCTTACAAGAGATGCAGGCCAAAGCACTTTGAATTAAAATAAATGTTTCAAAAACAATGTTAAAAAGTGAGTTAACTCATACTGAATAATCTTTTTTTTACCATTAACTGTATTTAAGTCAAACAATAGCTTGCTATTGGTGAATCACCAAGCTCATGTTAACATAAGTTATCAGAATGTGACACTAATAATCATCATTCAAAGAGGACTGTGGTGAGACTCAAGTGTTAATTATGTCATTTTAATTTTATAAGCAGTCAATTACTCCAAACACAATTAAAACACTTGACTGATTTGGAAATTTGTATATTTGTATATGTATATTATACTATGAAGTACTTTTCTGTACATAGTTACATTACAATGTGAATTAAGATTAATTACACAAAAAATAACACATTAAACATTTTTTACGCATTTTTACACTTATTTTTTGCACCGCGGAACGTTTCTCACTGGATGAGTTTTGGAGGACCGATTATACTGGAGCAGCAACTAGCGTTCATGACTTCAGACAACAACAAACCACAGTGAACATGAACGAAGAAGCTGACGAGACCGTGTCGGTTGGCCCCGTGAATGGGACATTTTATTATAATAAACACACGGATGGAAGCGTCGATAAGAGCGTGGTTGTGTGCAAGCTGTGCAACAAGGAATTCACATCGAGCCTCAAGTATCACCTCAACACAAAACAATTAGCAGCTAGCGTGGACGTTAGCACGACTACGAGTACAAGGACCCACACACAACCCACACTGCACCAGATGACTGGTTTAAGGACCAGGGTAACTAAGTCCACGTCTGAAAAAATAACCAATGTTCTGAATGTACTTGAAAGTATTGGTCTACTTAAAAAAACCTATTTTACAGAAGGTCTACTTACCTATAGGCTACCTGAATTTCTGAAAGTACTATATTTCTAAATATGCTATTTCTACACTTGTCTGCTGGAATTGGTTGAACAAAAATAAAAATCCATGTGAAAAAAATTACTTCTCACTGTTCTCAGGTCAAATATTTATGCAATTAAAATGCGATTAATTTCGATTAATTAATTACAAAGCCTCTAATTAATTAGATTCATATTTTTAATCGAGTCCCGGCCCTAATATTAATACTAGATGAAATAAATGTTTGAATAGATGACGTTTGAAATAAAGGTTTTATTCGCATCTGCAAATGACTGAACATTTAAACTACACATCAACATTTTAGATAAGTTTGATTGGACTATAACACAGGTCACTAAAAGCTAAAATGCCAAATGAAGATAATCTTGACGTTTCTGAATTTGATGTAGTCTGTCATTCTGATATCTGAAGTTTGAATTTGAAGTCTGCCTACATGTGTTCTTTATTGATATACAAGTAATCATGGAATTAGAATTACCTTTTTATTAATTATTGAACTATTGCATTTTTAAAGTTATTCATGTAAAATGTTTACCTACATCTTTTGATAAATAATCTATGATATACAGACTCACATGATTGACGAAACTATTAAATAATGTGTCATGTATTTTTGTTCTTACTGGAACCTGGCTCTTATTAATCCATACAATCCCCTGCATTCATATTTGTGATGCCTTTTTTAGCATTTTCTATACAAGCAAAGACATTCAGGTAGATTAGTATTAAAACGCCCGCCTGCGGCTCCATCGTCTTGAAATACGTCACTGCCTGCTCGAAATAACATCATGTCATGTGAGGGGCTCGTATGGGCTCACATGCTGCCATCTGTGGGCGGTGCTTGGACGTGTGAAAACATCACTGAGACGCGACGGTTCGTTTTGAACAACAACTTACGGCTCCTGAACAGATTAAAGAGATTCTGCTATAGCAGCAGTTCTATCAGAAACGGGCGAGCCGTTCTTTATTGAAAGAAGAGAAAATGACTACACTAAAGGCTTGTCTCGATGGCAAGGAGGTTCCTGCTCCTCTGCTGACCTGCTTCTGGAAGAGCTTGAGTGAGAGATTGTTCATCTAATCACCTGGATGTTTTCTTTTTTTCATACTCCATAGTTGTTTAAATGATTCACAACACATCAATGCACCGGAGCACATATTACTTCATTCATCATGAACACAGTGTTTATTTTGACTAAATTCCACATACACCGTTTTGCTACTCCAAACACTGATTAATATGCTTTTTGAAACACCGTAAATCGATGCAACATTTTCAGATTTCTTCGATTTGAAGAAATGGGCTTGGAGCTGACTGAATCAGAAATTCAAGGGAAGTCGTAGGGTATTGAAAGATGAACAAAAACATATATTTTTAGCTCACTATTGTGGGATTTGAAGACAATAAGACAAGAACACCTCACGAACAGCTGCACCCCCAGTCACTAGTCCGTCAAGCTCCTGAAGTTTGCGGATAACACCACCATCATTGGAGGGATCTCTGGTGGGGATGAGTCCGCCTACAGGTGGGAGTCTGACCACCTGGTGACGTGGTGTAGCCATAACAGCCTGGAGCTCAACGCCCTGAAGACAGTGGAGATGGTTGTGGATTTCAGGAAGAACGCAGTCCCACCTCCCCCCCTCACCTTGTGTGACTCCCCCGTCACCACTGTGGATTCCTTCTGTTTCTTGGACTCCATCAAGTGGGAGCTGAACATCAGCTCCATCACCAAGAAGGCTCAGCAGAGGTTGTTCTTCCTGAGGCAGCTGAAGAAATTCCACCGGCCAAAGACAATGCTGATGCACTTTTAAACGGCCATCATCAAGTCCATCCTCTGCTCCTCCATCACCGTGTGGTACGCTGCAGCCACAGCCAATGAGAAGGGCAGGTTGCAGCGGGTCATCCGCTCTGCAGAGAGGGTGATTGGCTGCAATCTGCCGTCTCTTCAGGACTTGTTTGCTTCCAGGACCTTGAAGCGGGCTAGAAAGATTGTTGCCGACCCCTTCCATCTGGCAGGAGTCTGAGGTCCATCAGGACTGACTCTTCACTCTCTTCACGTACATACACTTTGCCATTTGTCACTTTCTGTCGCTGGTGCACTTTATTTTAAACTTAAACTTAAACTCTTATTCCCTTATTTTAAACCCATAGCTTTCGATTACTAACCCAATGCATTATATTTTATTATATTTTATCTTATTCCTTGCACTACGTTGTCTTGTTGTCCATTGTCAAACTGTCTGCTGTCATGCGCCATCCGCCAAGTCAAATTCCTTTGACATAGTGTTTCCTGATTTATCCTTCAGATATTCGTTAAGTTTAGGCAACTTGTAAAAAATTTGGAAAAGAGCCTGACTGTGCTATAGATTAATTGGCATTACTTGGTCCTCAAATGCATGCACACAAGCACAGCCAAACACTAAAAATCTAAAGGAGTCTGTAAGGTGTAATGTATCAAATACAGAAATGCACCAACAAGACACACATCTGTCAAGAACCAAATGCAGGTTTTAAAATATCCCCAAAATTTGGTTTGTTAGTACATTTTAATTCAACATGCTTGCTGGACCCCAAGGATACACATCATACGTTTGGTGAGTGACACTGAAGAATATCAGAACCTTTATTAGTTTACAAAAACTCCACAGTGGAGCTTTAATTGATGGTCCTCATGAGGATGTGAGTGACAGTCTCCTACACAATACTCAGATGCACCACAGACCTTTCCACTAGTTCATCCAAAGAGAGCTGCCACCCCAAAGACTAACCTCCACAAAGTCCATCCAATGGGGATTCTGGCTTTGACTGGAAACTGTAAAAGTTATGTCAGCAAATATTTTACAGCAGACAAGAAAGGATGACAAGTTCAGTGCATCTCAGAATTACCAACTTTTCGTTACTCTAATCTGATTCTAGGGGTTATAGTGTAATTTCTAAAGTATAAAATCTTAATTATAGCAGAAAATATCAGAGAGGGGAGGCCAGGTTAACATTCTGATGTAAGGGGGAGTAGCCTCCAGGTTGACCGCATGGTAAGTCTATGGCGCCCTTCTATGCACTGCCTCTCCCAAACTATTTGCACGTGTGCATTCAGTGCAAGACTGGTAACAGGTTTGGTTAAGTTTAGGCACAAATACTTCTGAGTGGATTTTAGGATATGCAAGGGGAAGGAAATATAAAATGAACAATGCTCTCCTCTGTCAAATTCACAACCCAGGCATGTTTAATATATACTGAAAAGGGTCATATCACACAGGTGTTAATATTTGTAAAAAAACAAACACACTTTTGGGGGGGGTCCATTAATCCAATGCTTATTTTGCTCTGTTGGAAGGCAACAAAAAATATGTTGTTCAAAAGTGATGTGTTTAATAGAAAATGAAATTATACCAGAAGCAAAGCTGTCAGTGAAGGTGATCATTTCCACATTCCTCCCAGTGGTTGTCATGTTTGGGGGCCATCCCGTGGTAACTCCTTGTCACATAATAACAACATCAAAATACCTCTGATAATTACAACATGTGGTCATTGCAAAAATGATATGAGACCATTAGAAGAAAATGAAGTAGATCCCTTGACATTTTCAGCTCAACTTAAACCAGACGTTGATCGCGTCTTGGGCATTTAATCATGTTGCGTGAGAAGCTTTTCAGCCACCGGCTTGCTTCTAACTAACAGCACAAATAACAGCTCCTTGGTGAAAGAAAGTAGCAGATTTGAGTTCTTAAAAACATACACTATACATAACAAGAACCACATTAATACTGCAATTAATATTGTTAATATTATTCTTATTACTATCATTATTAAACACTAAAATGCAGCCAGGCACAACGCTTTAGGCTGACAAGTTTATCTGAAAGAAAAAACTCAAAGTGACATGCAAAAGTTCTCTTCGTTCTCTTCATCCCCGTTGCCATCATCAGTGCAGTAAATTAATCAGTAGAAAGGTCTTTGTTCACAGTTTCTTGTCCACCTCACAGCAGTGAGAGCTCCTATTGGCTCAGGTTTCAGTATCAGCAGCTGCCATTGGCTGAGCATGGAAAGCTCTGATTGGTTCTCACTCTGTTTGGCACTTCATCCAGTTGGCATCAGAACTCATTTGACAATACGATGTGCCTGTGCACGAGCAAAATGTTTGGCTCTGACTGTATGTAAGTGTGTAGTGATGTACTGGGATTGAGGATATGTGTTTTTGTCTGTATGGGTGTACTGACCTACAGACAGGGATGGGCAACATGTCTGACTAGTATTTAAGTATTGTATGAACATACCCTCTTGATGTCAGAGTGGCGTTATCTTAATCTAGCGAGATCACAATGGCTTGTATGGGCACTATTAGGGTAGACAATTTGTGTCGATCTCTCACTTAGAAATGTATATTAATTCCATCTTCTTTCCGACCCTCTTGCTGTTTAACAAGAACAGTGGCTCAATTTTCAAAGATCTTTCAAAGACAGCATACAAGAGAAAGAGGCTTCTCAACAGTAATGCTGTTATTGGTTTAAGTGAAGTCAATTAGTTCTATTACAAAATGGCCGTTAAAGAAAGAACTTTTGAAATGTTCATGTACAAGTTGTAGCCATTTTAAATGTTGCACAGTTAATGCTACCCACAGAGGGGACAAACCTTCCAAACACACCACAAATGCACTGTGCCTTTAACGTTTAGCTCGCCGAGAACAATGTAAATTTTTCTCTTTGTGTCTTGACTTGCAACACGTCACATGCAGACAAAGATGGATGATGAAAACTTTCTAAGTATACTATGAATAAACAACCTGCACCTGGTCTGAAGCTTCACCTGAAGCAATGGTCTGAAACAGAACTGAAACCTGATGCAGCTGACATGTGGCTCAGACAATTCACACCTTAATTAAACACCGGCATTAATTAAATACGCAAGCGGTGCGTTTCATATTCCAATGACCAACGTCCCCCTCATGCTCCTGTCTGATGGATGACCCATCTCGAAAAAATATCTATATGATAAAAATGCAATAAATATAATTCTGTTGTTACCATTAAGTAGTACCAAAGTAGTTTAAAAGTATTTTTAATGGCTATAATACCATTTAAAAAGATGGGGTGTGTGTTTCACGCAGCCAAAACAATCATTTTTAAAGGTTAAGCTTAAACTGCATAAACAGGTTAGTAAAAGTGGTTAAAGACACTATAAAATGCAGTAGTATATTTGTGTATGAATAGATTTGAAATATATTATTTTTACTTTCAATCACTTAATCCATTTGGGACTTTTGTAGTGTTCTTCCTACTATTGGAATGGCTTACAACTTACATAAAATAATGAGCAAATCTGCTTTTGTTTGTTGCTCTTTGATGCTACAGGTAGGTCTAACCATCAGAAATGCTAAAATCCTACAAATATGGGCTTAAATTGTGAAAGCTACTTTGTATTATCATACATTTTGATCAGTTTTTGCCCATCCCTGTGTATGGTGTATGTATTCATACCGGTGGTTTTGTATGTATGTGTGTGCGTGTGTGTGAGTGTGTCAGTCCATGCATCTCCTGGGTCTCTACTAATTAGGGATATTCAGGCAGAAAAAAACAATTAAGATCAATAACATCTTTATCATTATTTGCTATTATAATTACTATTTTGTCATGGATGCAATTTTTCAGGACGTTTTTTTTCATTGCACTCAAACTCATTTAAACAAGATTCTAGTTTTAGACCCACAATGCCTGATCACATCCCTGATTAGTGTTGTTATTGCGTTAACGTCAGCATCACTGTTGTCCTTAGTTTCTATAGCCTCCATGGCGAACATCTACGGAACAATGATGTGTGTTTGTTTAGAAAATTGTCCACTGTGCTTGATTGTTTTTTCAGGAATTTGTATATGACCAACAGCCATCTTTCTCGTTGACGGTCGAGGGATTCACTTCGTTGGTGGGCAGGTCTTTGCTAAAGCCTGACAGCCAAGCGGTGGGAGGACAACATCTGTCCAGTCTTTTTCGGCCAGATGTTAAATAGCAGATCAGGAGTCCTCAAAGAGAAATGATTGGCTAAACTCCGGATTGAAAATCAGGGCAGATCACCAATGTTGAGTGGTAAGTGGTCACCTGAAGGAGGGTGACAAGCATTTCCACTCACTTTCAGAGGGGGAGGGAGGATGTGTGTTGATTGGCTGTAAGGCACTGGCTCGGGTGTGGTCAGGACATATCAGTCATGCTGAGGCTCATGGGTAATCCTGGACGCAGGTAAGCCACCGGGACACGACCATTCTCACTAGTCGATCCTGTGATGGATAGACGAGCTTTGGAGCGCATTGCATCTGTGAATTTCATCTGTACAAGGAAAAAATATGTTAATCGTGTTTCAATCATTAACACCGAAACTTGATACACAGCTGCTTCTGACCATCTGTTCTGATAGAAGGTTAACCTTGAAGGAACAGTTCTCTGTTTTGGGAAACATTATTATTTGTCATCTTTCCAAGAGTGACATGAGAAGATTGAAAGGGAAAGCACAGCACAATTGAAGCGTACAATTGTTAAAATCATCATACATTTTGTGAAGGGTAAAGAGTAATTTGAATAGAAAAGCAATCTCATTCTGGTGAACCTAGAGAGTATCGAAATCAAGTGTGAGCATACTTGTTGCATAGACAGAAACAGTTAACTGACTGAGAATCTTTCCTGTGACACTTCTGAATAAAGACTGATATATTGATTGACCCATTGAATGGGTCAATGTGAGTCAGCCAACCTCCTCTTAAGCATATTTGACATTTTTTATGTTTAAGAATTGCTGTTTCCAACCGGACCAAAAACATGACCGACCTTTAAATGTCATTTAACCGATGAGACAAAAGGAGAGAGGCAGAAAAAGATAGTAAAGAGAAAAATGGGCACTCAAGAAACAAAAGGCCCATTGAGTAGACTTGCATATATGGAGTGTGTACCTCAGTATACCTCATTTCTTGCATTTATCAATATGATGAAATTCACCCTTGCTTTCCTATTGATTGATCCACTCACGCACAACACAAATAATATGCAACATACTCGCCCCCAAAAATAGCCAGTAATTAGATTAGTTACAGTGACCTTAGGTAACATTACTTCAGATGCATAATATAAGCTTGAAATAAAGTACTAAGAGTCTCTCTATGTGGAAAATAAAGCAAGGGAGTGAAGTCTTATTTAAAATAAATCACAGTTTTAAATCTGTATTTAGGTGGAAAAAGAGGTAATTGTGATGTCTTCCGGGACAGTCTTTATTAGGATATAAAAAAGGTAAGATCAGATTAGATCTAAAATCAGATTTTCCTCATATTTGGTCAAATTTGTAATTACAAGCAGGATTACCATTTTAAAATAAATGTGTAATAAAGAATAATAGGCTTCTAGATATGCACCCATTACAATTAAATACACAAGGCAGGTGGTTAAGCCCAAATTAGTGAAAAAGTTACAATCTCTGTGAAATCTTCCCTAATACTGTATGTATTTGTATATTTGTTGACGTTTAGCTTTTCAAAACTATATTTTCACCAAAAAACACACAATTTGGCACACACCTTTTAACAGGGCAGTTGAGCAGCAACTGTACCATAAATTACATATTTATAACACAATGTTGATAAAACAAGTTTTTAGGGGGAGGACTCTATACATTCAGAGCTTCAATCAAAAACCTCAATATAGCTTTGAATGTAAAAAATGACATTGGATTAAATTGCTAATTTAATTTAATTAATGTGGGTACTACTCAATATCTCAAAATCAGGTAACAATAATGTGCCAAATGATCTGATCCCTAATTCTACAAAAAAATTGCAGCATTTTTCTTTTTCTAGTGAGGGAAAGTGCTCGGAAAATGTCCCTCGGTGCAAGAAAAGCGTGTTTTCCAAACGTGGCCAATTATTGAAGGGTTAAGAACTGAACCGGACGACAAAATACACAACTGAGTCTCTGTCAGTAGTTTCCATCACGCAATAGTCCCAAGAAAGTCTGTTGTGTTCGCATTGGGGGCCGATGAAAAACATTTCTTTGCCTGTTCTACTTTAGTATTTAGCTGGGGTGGGTCTGTAATAGTAGACCAACCAATCAGAGCATAAGTAGCTCACTTCTCGTGCCTCATGAGCAGGCCCTTTAATCAGGCCATGCAGGGGTATGACATGCCCGCGCGTTGTAATGAATATATCAATTCAAAAGGGATGAGTGATATCATCACTGTACTGGAGTGGTACAACACAACATTTGTTCTACCAAGAATCCCAGTGTTTGAATATGCTGCGAGTCCAAAGTGTCCCATCTTTAAAAGGAAATCATGGGCCCGCCAACTGAAAAGCTGACATTAAGACGGATGCCAGCGATTGGCCAATGAGGTAGTCCATTAAAGAGCATGATTGGCTAGAAAGTAAGAAAGGAGGTGCAGGATAATAAAAAAAGGGAAAAGTGGAGGTGGGTTAGAGGACAAGAACGAGAGGAGAGGAGAGGAACGAAAGAAGGAAGGAAGAAGGAAAGGAAAGAAGCAGGAAGGGAGTGCAGAAAGGGGTGTGGCTAACGGAAGAGAAGGAGTCAGGAGAGGTGAGAAAAAAGGGATAGAGGAGGTGAGCAAGCTGTTGGGTATGAGTGAACAAAGGAAAGGAGTTTCACAGCCATTTACAGTTTTGACAAAATACCTTGTATACAGTAGACGTTATTGTTGTCTTCATGTTACTTTTGCTCATCAAGAACAACTGCTGCATTCACATCATGACATGAATATGCCGTTTACCACTTTGCAATGCCTGCCAGCCTTAATAGCCACTTTTGACTTACTGTAGGGATAATGCTAATAAACAAAAAACATCCATGAATATGGACATTAATGAAATCATACAGATCAAAGGCATTGGGTGGTCTTTTCAGAACAGGTTATCCTGTTTATTGATTGTTACGTCTAACGCCACCACTAATGAATTGGAGACAAAACTGAACTAAAACCTGGTACCCTTCTCTCTGGACAGTAGAAGGGAAACAGAAGGACTGACATTTATTTAATTATATATGAGCAGCCCGTAACGTTGCCTAAGTGGCTGTTGCAGTGATAGATGCATTTGCCGTTTAAATGATGGCCTTTTTTGGATCATTTTGACCCAAACGCCCATTGCCATTGCACCGTCTATGCACAACCATCATCTGAATGCAGCTGTTGTTCGATGATGCGGATGGAAGCCAATGAAAAGTTAAATTGTCTAAACATTGTCTATGACTGTGAGGTTAGGAAAGTTTTAGCCATCAATCATCGCTCTCCTACCCGTGTTAGATCTTGACACTCTCAATGCCGTAAACGTTGTAGCCCTCCTTATAGGTGGCGTAGTTTGGCTGGTGGCTGGGGGACAGCACGTTGAAGTTGGGGGCATGTTGAGGAGAGGACAAAGTGTGTGTGTAGTTTCCTGTGTGCTGGGGGGACGACAAGGTGTTGGCTGCCACCTTCATAACAAAAATAAAGTCATGGTTATTACTATACTGATACTATACTGTAGCAATGATGACTCGGTATCCGCGTGGTTGAAATGACTAATTCATGGGACAACAATAGCTCAAGTTCTGATAGCACCAATGGTACATAACTGCAAAAGCGTTATGGGTTTGCAATACAATACATTGTGAAAGGGATAGAAAGAGATAGAGAGAGAATGGCCTTTTAAGACCTTTCCACATATGAAAATAGATTATTCTATAATAATTCTGCTATTTTTGAAGTAAATTGCAACAACATATGTCTTCTTCAAAGCCCAAATGTCATGCTGCAAATAATGAAAAAAAAAAATGTATTATGAGAGAAATCTATTATGACTGTCCACTTAATTGAATTGCTTCAATTTCAGGAAAAAACAACATTGAAATAAAGGTTATATAAATGTAGGAATAATTATGAGTAAAACATTAAATATCACTCTCATCACTGTGTTCATAAATTAAAATCTTTACCAGTTGCAAGAACAACAAACTATTAACCAATATCTAGAAATGCATTTTTGTGAAAAATAATTCCTTTCCCTAAAATGTTTTTGCACCAATGACTGTTTAGGCTGTTAGTCCTTTTGCAGATATAATGCAATAGAAATAGGAATTGTCATTTTGTGGAAAAGCTTTAAAAACATCCACTGTACACTAACCGCTCCAAATAAACAGCAGACAATCACAGTTAGAGATTAACGGGTGAACATAGTGTAGCATTTAGCAGCTAAAGAAAAAAATCTATTTTATTTGAAAGTGTTGAATACAAACGGTTCTAAACGTAAGTTTTCTGGTTCTCTCTAAAAATAAGCTGAAGTCAGTGCAGGCTGGAGGCAGTAATTTGTAAATGCTTTGGAGCAGACATACAAGAAGAAAACATTAGTCTGGACATATACTCCAGATGTTAAGTTAAATAATAGGGTGTGAATCTCTTTTGTGAATGTAAGTTCAGATTTCCAATACACATTCATTTGCTGCTGAATTAGGTCAACAGAGTTACATTTAATGGAGTCTACTTCATCATCTGTAAGAAACTGGCAACTGACTGTGATATTATATAGACTATTTCTTATTACATTGGATGCACTTCTATATTAATGGATTCCACGTATATCATTCACATCAACCACACAGAACTTTATATTTGTTATTGTCCGACTAGATGGCATTTGTTCATTTTCTTTTCATTATTCATTCCACAAGTTCAGACTTTTTTTCAGAATCTTCAAAAATGCAGATCTAAACTATTAAACTACCTACTACTTAAAAATGGAAGCTACCTTCATTTTTTTGGCCTCTGCACGGCTCTTGTAGCAAAACTCTACCAGCGCTACCATCATGGCCAGACCCAGACCTCCAACCAGGATGTAGAAGACTCCTGCTACGTTACTGAGGGACAGGGCGCTGGTCTTCTCCTAGTACACACACAAGAAAGAAGGCAGCCAGACAGGAAAGGTTAGTTGGCTGTTAACATGAAAACACCCCACCAACAACTGACAGACTACCACTAACCTCTCATGTGCACACATTTAACTCATTATGAATACAGATTATTGGGACAACAAGGGGTAACACACAACAATACTAAACCTGACCTGCACACACTTCAACCACTCTTACCTTTGATCAGTCTGTTTATGTGTAAACGCAGGTGTACCCTTTACGAAGTGAACTTTTTTCATCGATTTCACTGTGTTCACAGGAGTCCGCTTGTTACTTTGGTGGGTACAATTTGACCCAAAATAATCATGGAAACTGTTGTCCAATCGAATTCTTCCCGAAGGGCAAAAGATGTGCTTAACACTGGACATTATCCTCCTTCTGTGACCTGGGGTGAGGAGGGGCAGCCCGGCCGACAGCCCATGTAGCTTCTCGCTGGAAATCCACCAATGCATTTTAAAACTAAAGCTTAGCATGAAAAAGCAGGCAATCGGAGAGTCTGTGTTAGCAGCCCTATGACTTCATGGTTGCAGCAATGCTTAGGTCCTCCAAAGGCTGCAATTAGACAATCTCAGCTACCATTCTCTTTCTTAGCCCGCAGACAGGTGTTTATGCTCAGCAGATGACGTTATGGATGGGATATTTGACAGCTACGAAGCTCGGCTACAGAAGGAAGTGTAATTCTAACAATGCTTGCCTTTGCTCCAGAGAAACCGGATCTCTTTGACGAGAAGAAAATACAAGAATAAATAGAATAAAATATGTGCAAAATAACTCAAAAGCACAATTATAATTATCAAGCAGCCACTCGACTGGTTTAGGCTTTTAGCTGTTTGCCAAAATGCCCTGGTGTTCAAAAGATGATGCATGAATTGCATCTGCATGGAACGTCTCCCTTCTGATGGGGCACAGTGTGAATCCTTCTTCTGAAAGCAACTACCGTGTCAAGTGTCAAGGTGGTGTCATTTATGGGCACAACAAATGGCACACCTATGGACTCATCACTAACAGGGCTAACGCTACAAATAGTTCAGCAAGATAACCTCAAAGGCCTGTGGTTTCCAGTGATGAACAGACTTCTGGACGGATATCCATGGTACGGGCCCCCCGGAGACGAGACCCGCAGTCCCAGTTTGGGGGCCACATCAGGCATCTAAGACCAGAGTGCTTGCATTGGATGGCATGGTTATGGCCCCCTGTTGGGTCCGACACACTCCTAAAGGCGTGCGACCAGGAGGTAGTCCAAACTTTGAGCCAACAGTTGAAGGCGTTTGGAGTGGAGTAGGAGAGAGACCTGAAGGATCTTTTTCCACTGCTCCCCATGCAGTGGTGGCAGCTGTCTTTCAGGAACCATCCAGCTATCTTTGTACTGGATTCCTCAAGGCGCTGCCTCTCGTGGTCAGGGAGATTGAAATAGATTGAAAGTTATGTGTATAACTCCAGTGCTATGAATTCTGAATCAGAATTCTCCATCCCTCAGAATCCTAGCGTGAATTCAGTGGATATCTTTAATGATGATGACTCACAACGTCGGAGCTGGCCGTCGTAATCTCAGGTCTCATATGACTTCACATTAAATACACGACCTGCGCATATGCACAAGGTGGATAACATCCAGTGTTAAGCTGCGACTCCGGCAGGTTACCCAGAATTCTTAGAACCAACGTTACATACTCCCATTTACCTTTGATCTCCAGAGTCGGGTGGAATCAGACCAATGTACTGTAAAATCAACTAGTAAATAATTTAGTTGACGTTTCTCACTTATGTGATGATGACACCTGATACACTTCTGTTTGCTAAAACAAGACTGTGATGTGCCTGAAACGAGGAAAGCGGACCGAGGGAATTAGTTCACGTACCAAACTCATTTCTATCTTACAAGGACCACACATGGCTGAACACCAGTTTTAGCCGCCTCACGAGAGCTTGAAGCTACAAAGGAGCTCTTTGCTGCCAGCAGCACTTCCTGATGGACCGCTGAACCACGGAGGACTGCAAACGAACCAGTTAGCTTATGCATCATATTATACGTAAAGAGGCCTTGAGCTTGGGGTTACGGGAGTCAACCCGTAAACCAAATATACATAATACAGTTAAGGTAGGCAGGCAGTGTAAGGTTGAGGGTCCCTCTAAAGGATCTGGGTGAAGCCTTGAGTGGAAACACTTACACCTACAACAACAATAACAAATTGCCTCGACGCAACATGCTTTCCCTCCAGAAGGTCTAACCTACAGACCTGGCTCTCCCTTTCAATACAGCACGTAATAACAGATTTTCTTCTACATTCATAAAATGTGTGGTTATGGTTAAATCTCCATTTACAACTCTTAATTAGCAGACGCTAACATGGAAACTGTGTGTGTGTCAGAATCAGGTTTCAGACAGACGGTCAGACTTAAACAAAAGTGTTAAAACAGACAAAACAAACACATCAGTGAGCCTAACTGCTAAGGCACAGTGGGTTTATCTTTTCAAGACACTACTTGTTATTCTTCTTATCAACATCGTACTTATAGACAGCTGAACCCTAATGCTTTGACCTGGAGTTTCCTTAGCATCACATACAGTTGGAAATCATCTGCAATTAGCCATTCTGTACAAATTGGAACTACTTTAGTCCTAAAGTACAGGTATAGAACAAAGCTAAATGTGCATGTTGCATGTATGAACAGACACTGTGTTGGATTGACCCACAGACATATAAAACTAACCTTATTGGTGGAGTCCTTGAAGCCACACTCTCCTTTATCGTACCACCACTTGTTTTTCATCTTGTCTAGGGTCCCTTGCTCATTCAGTTTCAATACGGCAAGGTTTATTGGAACTCTTTAATGGGAATAACATAAATAACATCATTATCAATGTTATCTTATGTTATTAGTGGGGCAGCAATTCTCACAATCTAGTCTAGTGACCGAGACAGGGCCTACTAATGTTTTTTGCAGGGACTTAATTCGTCATGAAAGATACAAACATTTAAGTTTGGCTTTACGATACCTCAAAACATAACTTTCAAATGAAAGACTGAAATGTGACATTACTGATAGTTCATTTTTGCAGAAGAAGGTCTCCTCCTCTCTCTTGCTAGATGCTAACATGTTGTATTTTGGAGATTATTTTAGCCCCCAAGTGGAATGGGTGGACCTTTAAGCCTGGAAAAAAACTGCAAAATAATGAAGTTGCCTGCTCTTATTGCCCTTCTGTTTGGCCTCAGAGACAGAAAATGAGAGGTGCTGCAGTAAGAAAAACCTTCTGCTTTTTCAGCAGTAGTATTCCTCCAGGCCAGAGCCATAGATAACAGAGTTTGTCCAGGATGCACAAACTCTTTATCAACAGCCCTTCTCCTGCACTGTTGCTGCCATCTGGTATGAGGTCACCTGACCCTGACCTTGCCCCTGAAACCTGCCCTAACCCTGACCTCAACCAAACAGGGTGCAACATATCTGTAGAAGAAGCAGCACAGGCAACAACGCTACCTGCTGCTGGTGCTTATAAGCCACTCGTGAATCTGGCAATGTAATGATAATGAGAATCGATTTTTTTGGGGGGGGGGGGGTATGCGAATGGCTATAGCTAAAGCACATTGGTACCTTCACATGTGGCGTTATAACCGTGCTGCTTCTTTAGGTCATTTTTAACACCTGATAACCCAGAGTTACCTTCATGTTCGTGTGTTTTAGTGTGTGTGTGTGTGTGTGTGCATTAACCTTGCTCTCCCCTCCTCCGCTGCCGCATTCTCCCTTGTCATACCACCACTTGTTTTTCAGTTTGTCCAGCAGCCCCTGCTCGTTCAACTTTAACACCGCCAGGTTCACAGCATTTCTACATGAACACAGTGGCTGTTAGCAGTTCAGTTGTTGTCAATCTCAGTCCTCCTGCTGGTATGCATGTTAGCAGCATGAACTCTTAATCCTTATAATATAAAACAGAATATACACAGCTGAAATGCGTCTCTTTTCTAAGCAGCAAACTCATCAGCATTAGCTTTAACATGTCTCAGCAGCTAAGCTCAACTCGCTGCGTAATCGTGGAAATAAGAAAGTCAATAATGGTTGAGTTGGAATCACATTTTATGCCGTTAGAGAACCATGGAGATGGGGTTGGGTTCTGATAGGCAGTCGTTGATTGATCATTTACAAATCTCTTATTGATTCATAATGTCATCATAACAGGCTCACTGCGAGCTACTTTTGTGCTTTTTCCCTGCAAAATCTTTGTATCATTGAACTTGTGAAAATAATATATTGGATAAGATATTGGAATCTTAAACAGGAGGCTTCCCTGACATGAAAGACCACAGGTATAACTGAACATATTGGCTCGTATCTGGAGAAAAGAGCTGTGTCATGTAAACTTTAGGTACATGCATGCTCAGCAATATGGATGGGAAGGATCATATTTATTAATCAGAACCCTAGCTTATTGGATTAGGAAGCTTCTAATGAAAGATGTTAAAAAGTCGGAAGGCTGTACCTGTAGTGTGATGGATAAATATTTTCATATTTGTTAAACTAGATTATATTTAGAGTTCAGTCTGCCCAAAATATCCTGACCGCAAACATATGGTTTTAAATCTGTTTGGTCTAACTCCACAATTCTGAACAATACACCGATTGGTCCTCTTTTGTTTATGCAATTATATTCTAACATTTGTATATGTTTAGGAACATATCTCAGATTTGACATTACTGGAAGTTTAAACAGTTGCAGAACCTTCCATTTATTTACAATTGTAGAAAACTCATCCTGTCTGAATTAGAATCAATAAGAGATTTGAAATAATTCACATTCAATAACATGGTTCAATATTGCATTCAGTTCTATAAAATGCCAACAGATCCGAACCACATGTTAAATGATTTGCTTGCTTTGTTGACTCCTCTAATCATTCTCCTCTAAGCCAGCTTCAAGGTCGTTAATCAGGCACCACATCTACATGAATCACTTTGAGCCTGGTAACATTCACTGATGGTGATTCTGGTCATTCATTTTCATGGAGACTTTCATATCTGTGTAAGTCACTGAAAATAATTATAAATGGTAGAATGGTTAGAGCTAGAGCAAATGGTTTTAGCATACGCATTAATTAACTAAGGAATTACTCTTCTCAGGTATTCCACCCTAAACAGGATTAATGTATACACTGGTGTAAGAAATAATTATCGAATTTCCTTTAACTAAATATTTTGTATTATGTAACTACGCAAACCTAATATTATGTATATCATGGTCAACTTTGAATCACATTAAAGATATCTAGAATTGTTGGTATAGCCAGTAATATTACAACTAGTATCTAACATCTAATCTTCATTAAATTTGATTTAAGGAGTTGGTGTAGAATTATCGTGTCTTGTGTAGCTTAACCAGTGTAATCATTTTGAAATAGTAGGGGTAGTGTAGACGGTAACACACTCTCAAACAGTATTTTTTTTTCAAACTTAATTTGTTGTTTTCATTGTGGGAATTGTCTTGGAAGCTCTTTTGGCACCAGATGTGTCCGACACACCAGTCAAAGACCACATTTACACAGTCTCCAGATTGTGCTGAGTGTGAAAAAAACGATCTACTGATCCAGTTCTATCACGTGTGATGCACAAACGGCAGAAATGGATTTGGCCAACAACAACACAAGCGAAGCTTCTTCAGCCCAACCTTGGAGGTTGGAAGCTGGATGGAGAAGCAGCCCTAAGGCGCCAGAATACAGGCAGGACAAAACAGAGACCCCCGCCACCCTAACTAAACCTGCCTTTGCTGCTGTGACACCTAGAAAATGTCATTTTTGCGAATAGATTCAGTGTCCATGTTGAGAAATAACATCAGCATGAGAATATTTTCCTACAATGAGGATTATTATTGCTCATGATCGTGCATCAACAGGCAGTCTGGGATTCTGTATTAGTGATAAACCGTCCCAGGGATCTGTCACCCTTCTTTATCAAGGGTAAAGTTATGGTGTTTAAAAATACCTAAACCCTATCTTCCCACAGTGGTATCTGTTGTATATGCGAGTCTTCATACAATGAGGGATTTTCAACATCTGGTCGCTTCAACCCAACTGTGCCCTTGAGATCCCTGAGGATGATAAGATCAAAAATGTTGACGTGCATTGTCACCCTGCATCAGTGGAGGGACGTCAGCTGTTGTGTTACTAGTCCTACTTTTCAGGGTAACAAGGACAATGGATGCATCCCTGTTAGAGTGCAGTGTAGCCACAACAGGCAGAGCAGTGAATGGCATTCGGTCCCTGAGGCAATGTTTTTAGCACATCAGTCAACTCCACTGTTCTAACTTCCATCAAGTTCCAGAGGGGCACTGGCAGATAATTATCTGCAGTAGCATGATAGTGAACGCCGGCGCTAAAATCCACTGTCATGGGGTAACCCCTTTGGCGGGAAATAGATCTTCCACTGGGGTACTGGGGTTTGAGAATTTAAGAGCTTATGAACTCCAAGAATGGTCTGCATCTCCCATAGGAAACACCAAACCAAGTTTGAAAAACAGCTTTGAGCTACTTGATGTTACCATTCCTCATAACACAGCCTCATTTCTAAGATTGCTTGAAGAATGTTTGTCTTCCCATAAGTCAGTCTACTTTTTCCAAACATTCTCACTAAGGACCTCTCTACGACTGATCGATATCTGTATTAAATATATCTTTTTTTGTATGCCGGCGCAGGTTTTTCTGTGTATCTTTTAAATATCCTACATTTATTGATTATCTCTCGTAAAGAAAAAGAGACAATCCAGCAGGAAGAGCTTCTAACATTAAAGTAATGATGTAATGGCAAGACGAAAAGGCGGTGAAATTGATGCTAATGAGGAGTGGTATTTCTGTACCCTAGTGAATCAAGCCAGTGTGTCAATAACAACCCTCATGTATTATGTAGTGATTAATACAGGCAAATGTTTTAGGACATCTAAAATAATGTTGGGTGAAAAATGTGACTAATAAAATGGCATGAGCTCAGATTTGATGTTGTATGATTTGAATTTGATGATTTCCACATTCCATGTGAGAGTGTCTTTTTTCTGAACTAAACCCAGCATAGACATCATATCATTATTCATCCACTTTGACTGTTGTAGTAGCAACAAGGGGAAAAATACATTAAATGACAAGAGTAAGATCATGCTTGAAGCAGAGACATGGGAAGGTATTGGAAAACAAATAATTTGTCCACTATTTAGTTCTGAACGAGCAGATTCTCTAACTGAAGGTCACGGAAATGAAAAATAAAATGTCTCTGGTTCTACCATGCTTTAGAACAACAGAAGTCATACAGTAGACCTGTCAAGGGGTTAAAATTAAAGCTCCATTAAGCGATGTAAATAATATTGGAATTGAGTCAAGTAATGTGAAGCAGATTCAAAGGGCTGCTGGTCAGCTCACAGCCGTCTTCCAACCTCTCTAAACTCATAGCGTCAGTTCACATGTGGGTTGACCCCAGGTGGTTCGAATGAAGTTGTCCTCCCCCAAAATCACAGCACCCAGTTGATAGATAAGAATCCTGCTCTGCTAACAAGTTCAAATTAACTGGGTCGATGCACCTCAAGTGGAGGATTACAGAGAATTTGCCTTCACTAGATTGGAGACAAAGTATAGAAAGGAAAACCAGAAATGAAAATGCACTTAAAGTGGAGTTTGTATGAATGTTTTTTAACCATTCCCCATTCCCCCCACAGATCCCTCTTATATTTAAGGTGAATGAGCAGGCCGTGCACAATGAAGTCAGCATAGTGTGGAAAGCAACATGCAATGCTCAAGCACTGACTAGCACGCAACTTAATAGAGATCTTCAGATGGGTGCTGCTTCATTACTTGATTACGATGCACTATGCTGGTTGGTCCTGTTTAAATATCTGTATTACAGCAGATTAGGCCCCAGGAGCTAACTACTGTTTCAGACTGTAAAAATAAATCTTTTGGGAAGTTCAAGCTGACAGATGAGCTGTAAGCCTGATAAGTGAATGTATATAATTTATTGTTTAAGACTCCTGGCCTTTGTTGTTTAGAAATCGCTTAATGCAGCTTTAACAGCAAATTCAACAAATACATGTAACTGTAATTATGACTGAAAACATTCTGCAGGGAAAAACTTTCGGATCCGACTGACAGAGACAGAAGCACAAAGAGACAGAGAAGAGTGAGAAGGCAGGGCAGACGTAACCATACAGTCATCTGTAGTGTGCTGAAAAGACACAAAAGGTGAGACACAAACTCAGTGACAACCATGCAGCAAACACACACACACACGCACACACACACACACACACACGCACACACACACACACACACGTGTCATTATTTACACAAAGATATAAAATGTTTGACGTGGTCGGTAAGCAGCAAAACCCTGACACATTTTAAATTTGGATGTCTCTGTACTCTAGAACGTTGGATTGACATTGGAAGGTGACATTATTGTGGTTATAGTGGCTTTAAGTTCACAAACACATGTAAGCCAACAGTGCAGGTTATCAAAAATAATTTAAATTCTCGCAGACATGTTAAACTAAAACAAATAGGTAATATTCTTTCTTTGTGAATTTCAAGCTGCTATTGACTGCATATAATTTAAAGGTATATATGTCATTCAATAATATGCATGTTAATTTGTCCTATACATATTATACTATACCCCAACGGCGTACAATTCCCTCACTGTTAATCTGATGAGGGAGTCATTTTTAATCCATAGTTCAGTGTAAATCTTAATCTATTATTCTGGAGTAAAGAACCAGAACAAGATGCCACTAGATGTCTTCAAACCGACATCTAACCGAAGCTTTCTAACATTTAGAGGTTTAATAGTAATTAGACTACTATATTTACACAATAATAAAAACATGTATGGTGAGTTGTATTATGTTGTGTCTGCAGCTATGGTGGATAGTCACAGGGCAGGCTAATTATGATGGTTGTCTGCAGCTGAACCTGATTGTGAAAGCTTTCCTTCTGACTGATTCGTATAGCTGTGTTGGCTGAGCGTTGTGTTGATCCTTTGGTGTACCGGCAACTAGGCGGTTGTATCTGAAGTAACAGAGGTACCAGATTTAAAGAGTACCAGACTGTATGCTGCTTTGGCCAAGTTTATTACCTTAGCAGCCAACCCGTCCCAATCACAGGAATAGCTCAGGCAATGAGCTAAAGTCAGAGCTTGGCTTTGCTTTATTATTATTGGGCAGCAAATGCAGGGGCCCTTAAGGACCGGCATTGATGCTTCCAAGCCTAATCAAACACGTCCCTCTAGAGGCTTTGTGATAATATAAAGACAAAGAAATTGAGTTAAGTGGAATTCTTAATTATACATTTTATAAATATGTTCTAGTTATGTTCAATAAGACTGTTTTCATTATCCCTTAAATTTGTACCTAACTACGAGACTAAAGGTACACATGAGTATTGTTTGATAACTTTTCATTTTGCACTAAATGACCCTTTTTCATGCTACCAAACCTCGCAAAAATCTGCCTATTGTCTGGTTTTCCGACTAGACTAAAACAAGAAATGGGAACATTTAGATATAAAATATGTCCGAATAGTTATTTAGGAGGGAGACATAGAACATTTCTTATGGAGAATAAACATACACATACACAGACAGACATAGAAACACAGAAAAATGTTTATGTCATAAACTCAGAAAATACAATCCCTTGATCCAGGTCTTAAAGAGTCAGCTCATCATAATTGGTTAAAAGATTTGCCAAATTCTTCTTACAATAAAGAAAATGAAGTTTTATTGGAAATGACTAGTTAAGATTTGGTCATTGTATCATGATATCCTTTTTTGCAAAAAGGGACTACATAATACCATTTTTACTTACGCTCAATCAAACACCTCCTTTTTTGAATTTTGAGATGAAGTATTTCATTAAGACCTGAAACAGCCCTCCCCGAGTTGTCACGGCAACCACCACTAGCCGTTGGTCAGAGGTGGTAACCATGGTAGACATACAAACCACTGAGATGATGTCATCAGGGTAGGTGGATTATTATAACAACGAGTAAGCCGCCATGCCCCATTCATCACACTCGCATACTGCAACACCCAATTGGCACTAAGGCTTGGGACCCGACTACATTGCTCCCCACGGTGGGTTGTTTTTCCTGAGCAGAGCTGCACATAAACACAGCCACAGCTCACACACTGGCTAAAACCACCTGACTCCTACAGCAGGTTGGTCAGCAAGTGCATTCTGATCATCACTATTTGGGGCTTCAGAGCACTAATTGAGGGAAAGTCTGAATCCACTTTCAACCGTAAGTGGACTCTTAAAAGTGTCCGTTTTCAAAGCTTTGAGTGGGTAAATGAGCTGTGTGAGTGGGGAGAGGGACATTTCCTAGGCAGCATGTTAGTAGTGTGAATGGTACATGGCAGTGCAGGTTGGCTAGCATTGTTATACTGATCCACCCACCTTAATGGGGATCCTTTTGGCGTGGCGATGCCGTAGCCTTTGGAGTCGAGGTTCCCTCCCACTTTCATCGTGTCGCAGGGTTTCCTCTGCTCGATGTACTCGTTCATGGTGGATTCCAGCAGGTAGGCGTACTTCCCTTTGGACTTTCTGACGCGCAAGACGCCCTCTGACGTTTTCTTAACGAAGACAGAAGGCTCCGCTGATTTCATGTACTGCCACATTTTGTCAAACAGGGCGATTTTTGAGCGCTGAAAGAGAAAGAGAGAAAGAGAGACACGAATGAGATCCACAAACTTCTAAGTTCTTGTTAATAAAAATTTTAACAGGGTACTAGATATGCTGTAGAACCAAGTAGTTACCCTGAAGAACTCTTTGGTGGATCCAGAGTCCAGCGTTCCATAACAAATCTCTGACTGTTTGGCCAGGTCTTCGGCGCTCTCGATGGGAGACACCATCCTCTCCACCGTCAGGAAGGCAGCCAAGTTGGCAGTGTATGATGAGATGATGATCAGGGTGAAAAACCACCACACCCCCCCCACTATACGACCTGACAGGGATCTGCACACACAAACAGACCAAAAGAGGCCGTTTTAAGACAATTTTGGGCCCGATGAAGGAAGCTGACGAGAGAGTTCAAAAGAAAAATGTAGTTTCTCTATTCTATATTTCTAGTTGATTTATGAATTGTATATTTATTTCCTTTAACCATCAAAAATGCTAAACCTCCGACTGGTTATAAAACATACACACAACTACGTCAAATCAACAAAACAACTAACATAACCTTGTTCTCTTACTTTTTATCATTTATTTTTCTTCTGCATAATATCTGATTATCTGAATGATGCACAATCGTTTTTTTAATCAACTCAAAGAACTTGTTGCAGGGTTAGGAAACAAACATCTCAATAGTAAAAGAAACAATGTAGGTATAAGTTCAATATGTAAAAAGTCAATGCCAAATTTGAACTGGAAATTGCGGATACTCCTCTTATTTACTCGTTGCTGTGTTTATTACTTGGTAATAGCAATCAATATTGCATTCTGAATTTCTACAGCAATGAAAATATATTAGATTGATAGATATTTGGTTGCAAGATCCTCTACTAAGAAATTGGGATTTAATAGTTACAATTTTACATAATGTAAGATCATTATTATAAATATAATGTCCAAAACGCTTAGACAAAATTCACTGTGGTTCAGTTTTGAGTTAAAAGTATTTCGTATTTGTGAATACTGACTCACTTTCAGCACTCACAGTGACTTTAATAATAATAATAATAATATATATATATATATTCAGAGTGGTCTTCCGTTGTGTATAGTTTTCCATTTTGACATCATTAGACAAAAATAGACAAAAATACAGTAATTGCCATACTGACCTTGGTGAAATATCGCAACCCTGCCGCATGAAAGCACCCAAAGAGAACCAAAGGGAGTTAAAGATCCCAAACTCATTGGTGGATTCAGTGGTCAGCGGCATCGCGCCATCCTCTGGTTCCTCTAGCGTCCACTCATAGGGGCTGAATCTGGATACCTAAAAGTCAAAGAATAAGAATTTAAAGTTTTGTTTTGCTCTGTAACAACTCGTCCATGTTAATTGTTTTTCCAGAGCAGAAAGCTGCACGGAGAGTAAAACAAAAAATAACAAAGCATTTGACATAACATGGCTTTTGTTCAACTAGAAAGCTTCATCTGCGTTCATTTTTCTCTCATAAAACCCATTTGGGCAAATTTAATAAGAGCCGGTTAAATGCATAATGCAATACAAGTTGGATTTAGCGCTATGATAAAATCACAACAGGTTGCTAAAACTAGCTTGGTTAGATTTTAGGATTTTTGTTCATCGATTTGCATCAAGGTAGGGAATTTGAGTTGGTAGATGAAATGCAGGTCTGATTTTTCACGTCCCTTTGATGAAAAACATGCACTTCATGTGTAAGCCATAAATTATGTGCATTACTCGGAGCAGAATCTGCCTTTCTGACAGCAGAGTACCTGACAATTCTGGTATTAACAAAAAACATCTTCACACAACAGACTGACTTACCAGAAAGAGTACAACACTAACTCCAATATAGGCAAAGACAATGCACATCCAGATTTCATAGGCCAGTGGGTCCAGAAAGGAGAAGACTCCAGGTTTAGATTTCTGCGGCTTCTTGATCATGATGGAGATTCCCAAAGACATGAAGGGCTTGGAGAAATCGATCACCTCTTCACGAACGAGCGTGATCGTCAGAGGAGCAACGGCTATATCGGCTTTCTGTTGGGACAACAAAGACAGAGAGGTCGAGTGTTTAACGGGTCATTTTCAATGGAAACGGCGCAGCCAATCAAAGCTACCATGTCGACGAGCGCTTCGGTAACACTTTCAACATTAGGAAATCTGAATGTCCATTAGACTTAGTATCATTATGAGTCTTTTAAATCTTACCCCATACACCAGCTCTCCAACCATACCATTCCAGATCTTGGTATCTGCATCTCTTGCCCCATATTTGCCATCTCCCACAATTCTCAACTGGTAGCGGATACCACAGTGCTTTGCAATCTCAGCAGCCAGGTCAACACAGTAACCTGGCATTGGTTCAAACATAAAACAAACAAAGCAGGGGGACACATCAGAAATGTTAGATAAGTGTCCTGGAATACAAACTACAGTGATGAATACTTACAACTAACAACTAACAACTATGAATGAAATTAGGTATTTGAGAAATAAAAAAATACATGTACACAATATTGTATGCAAACAAACCTTCATAGCGTTCATTGTCGGTAAACTGCTCAGAGTTCTTCTTCAGCATTACATAGGGGGCTTCCTAAATGTATACACACAGACACACACACACACGCACACATTTGAGCATGTGTGCTGATACTGTTCCATTTTGGGTTTTTTTTTCATTCATGTAAGTTATTACCAGAATAGTTGAGACGATGACAGTCTTGTTTTCCATTCCCATGGTGTCGTTGGGGTAAAGGTCCGACTTTGTCACCACCATTTTATCCACCTCATTCCAATAGCCAATCTAAAGACACACACACACACACACACACACACACAGGGACACACAAAGATTACATCATCATCACAGCTATATTCTATAATTACAGTCATGATTACAGTCATTGATTCTTCAGTCACCTTAACAGGTCCACTGTTCTTCAGCTCCATGACGGTCACTGAGTAGTTGATTCTCTTGCCGTACTGGTCAAACTGAATGTTCCCGGTCAAACCATCCACACGCACCTACACACGACAAACACACAAACACTGATTTAACTGAAGTTTAAACTGTTTGACACTATAGTTTATACTGATTCCGTTAAACATGACACAAGGGTTTTGTTGCAGACACATCTCACTTCTTAGTGATGAGGGTCTAACCCATGGTTACCTGTTTGAGGGCACGTTCAATCTCCACCCCCTGTGCCCAGGGAACTGCTGGATTGGCTAGACAGTCTCCACTGTTGCCACGGCGACTCATGTCTATTCTTTGCTTGTGAAGGAAGCGGAACGCCTCCGTCATCACGTGGACAGCATCATAAGTGAGGGCTGAGGTATACTGAAAGACACAGAAACATTGCCAAAAAAATGATTACCTCCATAACAGGCTGCGTGCAGCAAGGCAGTGTTGTTGATTACAAAGACATTTAGGAACAATTCTAAAAGCCATCATCCATGGCTTGGTGTGAGAAATGGTGCTCTAAAGGGGGGGGGGGGGGGGGGGTTATAAACTTTTCAATGTCTCAAATGAAAAACTGTCAAGGCAATACCTGTAAAACTGTGCATTATTGGTAATGCACTATATACAGATAATCCTCCTTACCCAGTACCTGTCTTTCCTGAAATAACTTGCAATAATTCAAACCAGCCAACAATGATAAACGTCCAACTCTTACTCTGATCCGAATATCAGCTCCTGGGTACTCCTTCTCTTCAAGGGCCTCCCATCGCTGGTCAAACTTTGCCACCACAGGATCATCAAAATCTACTATCTGGAACCCAGACACATTTGCACCTCCATACTGGATTTTAGAGAGGTCCCCATCTACAAAACCCTAGAACAAGAACAGAAATGTTAATTAAATTGGTGATTTTGTAGTGACATATTTGTGACCTCCTACTGGATGCAGATCGGCTGCAGAACAACCGACAAAGCTTGTGAATGAAGAAATGGCAGTCTACTGAATTTGGCTTTGGCCATTTGGCTACTAAAGATTGACCAGTTCAAGCAGCAGAGACAAAAGGTTATAAGGTGTCGTTTTTTGAGAAAAAAAAAGATTTTAAGTGCGCCTTATAGTCGCGAAAATACGGTATATATTATATAGCCATAATCATCAAAATTATATCAAATAAAGGCTTCAAATATCTCACTTTGCATGTAATGAGTCTATATAATATATTAGTTTCACCCTTTAAGTTGAATTACTGAAAGTAATGAGCGTTTGCACGGTATTCAAATTTTTCGAGTTTCACCTGTATATAAATATGAATCAGAGGCAGACAGATACTCACCAAGTTGGCAATGATGTAGTGGTACCCCTTCACATGTCGGCCTATAGTGATCACCTGATAGGAAAAGAGTACAAGCTGTGTTAATATTGTCATGAAAAACGTTATACATCAGTGATCTACAATGAAAGTTTTCAAAATGTCTACTTTTCATAAGATGATGAAACCATGATTTTGCCAATTTTATATTTCTGCTAGTTTTGTAATCCTGGAAAAATGAGAATGAGAAAATAAGTTGTGGTGCCATTTACAGACAGCAATTAAAGTAATAGCTTGGATGAAACTTGCATTGCATTCACATAAACCATGGACATTGGAAATAAACATCTGCAAGTGTTGTTGTATTTGACAGATACACAATGAACTGCGTAGGACAAATTGCTATCATGATTAAAGGGGAGAAGAAGCTTTCTTGCAGATGGATGGATACTATTACTTCATAGTATCACGTAGTAAAAAGACTGGAATGCACCTGCTCCATGATGTCTCTGACTTTGTCTTGTTCACAGTCCAGGATTATGCGTCTCTCTTTACGGATCTCCAGGTCCTAGAAAACACAAGTATTTCATTTCATGTTGTGCAGGCAGCCAGCTTGAAACGTAGCTCTGAAAACACCCAGAGGTATTTCCCCAAGGTGTAGTGAGGTTTTGGCTGGCAGTCTGCAGGGAGGTGCAGCAGAGAGTGACTCATCCAGCTGCGCGCCGCATACTGACGCCTCAATGACAGACTTCGGAAGCTGTGCTCAAGTTTTTTTGTGCTATTCTCGTCACTTCAATTTGGTAACTGCACCAACTGCCACAGCGCGGACCTCCCTAAAATCCCAGAAACCAATCATTGAAACAATCCTTCACTTACTGCATAATGTATTGGTAACACATTTTCTTTCACAGACCCGTAGTAAATGAATGATCAAGGAAGCTGTTCCCGGAAGCGACAGTGTCACTTGGCACAGAGAGCATGGAAAATGGACACTGTTCAATTTGTTCAACATACAATAATATATAATACGTTGAATTGTATATTGTAAATGTTTTCAGTTCTCTATGTAATGACCATTTGCGTTTATTTAACGAGGGTATTTAACAATTGATTAAGTATCTCAGTAAAGTTTTATTTGAACCTGTGAGTTGTGGCAGATGGGCCCTTGCACCTCTGGGCACTGATGTACAAATTAGCAATTTAGCTTCACATAAGTTAGAGGAATATACCAACCAAATGAAAAAAAAACATAAAGGAGAGAGTAATTTGATTGTTTATCTTGGTGTTTAAAAAGGTTTGGCGTGTGTACAAACTGTGTGAGGTGTTGTGCAGGAGCAGAAAATCAGTACCTGGAACAGCGAGCGATAGGCTTCATCCTTCCTCTCATCTTTGAGGTTTCCTACATTGATTGCAGTGACAACCCATTTTTTCTCTGCTGCAGTGTCCAGTATTACCTGTAGAGTAGAAAGACCTAAACAAAAATGATTAGTTGAATTAAAACATTGTTTTGCAGCTAAATCTGAAATGCAACCTACTACTCCCATCTTTGTTCATGTAAAAACAATATCAAGAGGTCCTTAAATTAAACTTGTGTTAAAAGTTGTTCTGTATAGGATTTTTCTGAGAAGACACACAATGTATACACTAATATAATTGTACGGCTTAAAGCAAAAGCAATATGATCACATAATCTATAATACACAATAGAGTATTACCTCGATCACTGTCGTAGAGATAGGCAAACTTTTCCCATTTGTAGTACTCAACTAGTGAAACCAGCGGCCCCTTGATGTCAGGCCTCATCTGGAGAACAAACTGATTCATTCCTTCAGCTGGGAAGGAAGGCGTGATGAAGGAGACGTGTAATGTCTCACAGAAGGATGTGATGGTGTTTACTGACTTCTTGTCGTAGAAGCCAAAGATGGCGTAGACACCTCGAGAGAACTGGGAGCAAACTGAGAAAGACAGCGAGAGAAACATTTTACTAAAACATTACCCAGCGACAAACAGAGGATTAAAGGTTATAAATAGTTTTACAGTGACTGTGAATGTTTGGGGATGCACAGTAAACCCGAAGATAACATGTAACAGAGTGCAGAACTCTTTAATGCTACAGCTTCAAAGTCAGACGCCACATGGTTTTCCATAATCTGAGCTCAGGAGAGAGGTGGGACAGAAGAGGCCCGAGAAGGGAATCTTGGGGAATTCAACATCATTATTGTACCCTGCGACGTGCTCATCTCTAGGAGAGCCTGGTTGTCAAATTGGAGTGGATGATGGTGGCTTTTCTATAGGTTGGTATTTGCAGCAGGCAAGCTTCCAGCTACGAATTGTGGGACAACACACTAAACATCGTCTTTAACACATGACGGACACTTCTCTCCCCCCCCCCGATTCTTTTCATTCTATTAACGAGCACATTCCAAAGCAAAATCCTACCAGTGAAATACTAGCAACGGTTATGGGTGACTGAGCTTGGGGGGAGAGCACGGCCGTCCTTCAATCAAAGGATTGGCGCTTCGAACCCCGTCTCCGCTAATCCGTAAATCGGTGTGTTCTTGGAGAAGCAGTGACTACGCCGCGTGAATGTTAGTAACTGATGGGGAGGAGGCACTCTGTTTGGTCATGTAGTTGAAAAAAGCTTTGAGTGGTCTAAAGACTAGAAAAGCACAATAAAAGTACAGTCTATTTACCATGTACATAATGCGAAACTACATACATCAATCAAATAATATAATAAGTCAGCATTGCTACCCTTTTAGCTGGCTAAAAGTGATTGTATGATACTTGCAACACTAAATTATAATCAGTTGGAAAAAAAGTATTGCATATAGGTTATTTACATTTTGACCAATGAAGGCATGCCATCATAAGTCCTAAATTATTTTCAACAATTCTTAATAAAAGAGGGGTCTTTTTCCATTTTAATATTTGTCATATTAATATGTTGTCAAACTGGGCTGTAATGTCATAGCATATATCCCTTTTCTTTATTTAAAAAGGTGTCTACAGCTATATTTGGTTGTCCCACTTCAATGACCTTGTTCTTCCTCTAGAAATACAATGTCTACTGTCATCTCCCTGGGTACAATATTGCATTAGTGTGTATTATATACTGTGGTAATTCATAGGTTTATGTTGTCTTCTTAGAAACTTTAGTGATGCTTCGAGATAACATCTTGTCATGTAGACTAACTATCCTCAAAGAAAAACTTGTTTTGTGGGGACTGCAAAATTCCCCTTATGAGTATATAGTGAAAGAAAATACAGCAAATTTCACAAAAACTGTCATAAAAAGTTGATGAATTGACTTTTATTTTGGAGATGTATCAGTAATCACATTCTACTTGCAAGTCGTAGTTTGCATTACAATGTTCCACAGAGAAACCATCTGCATTATAAGCCTCCATAGCACCACAAATAAAAGCAGCATGCTGACCCGTAAAGAAGATGACGGGTGGAGCTACACTTTGAGCTTTCCTATTGGTGACATCACAGAGACTATCCCATATATTATGCAGGAAAAAAATAAACTAATAAATCAAAACATGGTATACTTAGCATAGCAACAGATGATCTGAAGGGTGTCGTTAGAAGGAAAAGGTTTAGTTGGCTAGCAATTTGTCAGGGGACTTTGTGAATTATGATCCTTCGGTTTGTCGGCAACAGTGGTTTACACTGAAGAAGAAACTGCATAAAATCATAAAATGTTTTTGTGCGCAAGGGTTGAGAAGTTCACTCAGTAGATCTGGCCAATTGATAAAACCCACTCCCCCTTGCTGCTAATCCATCAATTCAGAAAAAGACTTAGACTTAGTTTGATTTTCACTAACTGGACTACAATTCCTTCAGTAGCTAGCATGTGTGCTAGTTAATGTGAATGAGTGTGTGAATAGGTGACTGACATGTCGTGTTTTGAGTAGTGGGAAGACTAGAAAAGCGCTATTTGCCTATTTACTCCTCCACTCCAGCAACACACCAACATGCCACCAGCCCAGTCTAGAAAATAACTTCAGGGCGACCAAGAAAAATGTCAATATGAAGCTGTGTTTGTGGCCATGCACTTACACTGTGATAGAGCCTTTTGTTTGTCTATAGCTCCATGAAATCATTGCCATCTTATTTTATGCTGTTGGTGTGGTGGTTATTTCCTTTAACAATGTATCAAAAATTGGAACCTAAAACATGTAGGTATTCCTGATCAAAACGGTTCCTCAAAGATCTTTATGTTTTTGTGGCAGATGCAAAACAAGACTGTGGACAGCAGAAAAAGAGGACTACATGCACACACTGCTATCTCAATACTCTGTACTCAAATAGCAGAGCTTTGACCCTCAGGCCATCATTACATCACATACTGATGAAGGCAGACTCCATTGCATGCTTGGAGTCCTCGTTCTCAACGCTACTCTTTGCTCCACAGCTGCATTTTAAACATGGATTTAGAGACAGACAGTGCATAGAGATTACTATAAACATAATTGTAACTCAAAAAGGCTCCGCCCTCGACTGCAGTCTATGGGAAACACTCTCTTAAAATGATCCGGAAGTCATCCAAATCCCTGTTGTGACCACCATTGCTCTGTTATTTCACCAGTGTGATGATACGGGCCTCCACCCTGCAGCTGGGGCTGCCATTGGTGCTCAAGGCTTCGTTGAGTGGTGACCTTGAGTCTCTATAGCGTTCTCCACTGAAGCCGGCGTTGTTCTTGACCACATTGCTGCTTTTACTGACCTCAGCTACGAGAGTTTGGGAACTAACAACCATGTTGGTGGACCACAGTTCCAGAGTCACCACAGCGGGGCTACCCTGGACCTTTTCGTGATTTAAATAAGCTCTTCGTTGCAGTTTTTGCAGTTGAATGTAAACATCAAGCTGATACATATATTTTTTAAATGTATTTTTTAAATAGAATAACACCAGATCAAGTAAGGATATTGGTAGCAGCTTCAAAACACAATGCAGTCCTGTGTTGCAATAACATATGGAGATTTTCAAACCGGGTTTAGAATTAATGAAGCTCATTTTAGAAGAAAGATACTTACAGCAGTTAGTGACAGCAAAGCTGTTGGCCACCTCCAAGTTATCAATGTGTGGAGTCAGTCGGAAATCTGCCATCCCAAACTGAACCATGCCAACTCTGAATGCACTGTACTCCTGGTCTGCGCCTCTGGGGAATAACCCACCTGAGGCGGAAACACAAGCAAGACCATGGTTAGAAAGACATTTTCACCAGATCTATTCTATTTAAAAGAATAGACTGCTGTAAATCTGGATACTCTGCACATCAAAATGAAGTCATATCACAGTTGAGTCGCTTTGTCCTTTGCCCCTGAGAACCAGTATCAGAATCAGTGAATATCCCACGCAGCATTTTTGTTCATTTTAACACAAATGAAAAAAGCCCCAGAGTCTTAATGCAACAGAACAATGAACTTTTTTGCCAAAAGAGATGGTACAAAGGAAAGGAACAAACATTATGGATTATTATTAGAGAGAGACATTGAGGGGATAATAACAATTTCACGATCCATACATTCATTAGATGTGTCCTATCTCAGCTGGCACTGGCAAGGAGGCGTTACAAACACACACACACACTCTTGGATCCGCCAAAATATATGCAGAGTGAATATTATCAAACCAATAAGAGCCAAACGCCGTATGTTTAGATGATGACAATAAAGAAGAATTCAAAACAGAGGAAGAAAAAAATGCAATTTCAATATAAACAATTCTACCTCAGCTCAGCTGAACCACTTGTGGTGGAGTTGGCAGAATGAGGTCATTTTTCCACACACTCGATCTTTGGCCCAGAGAAGGGAGGCTGGGGCCATACAGGGCTGGTATCTGCTCAGAGTGAGGCAGAGTTATTGGCTTCTGTGACTGACAAGTCTTGGCATGCTCGCTGAGCTTCTGTCTTCAGAAACAAGGCCCCTATTAATAATCGACCATTAACTTTGTCAGGACATCGCATGAATTACTTTATTCGTAGCTCGCTGGAAACCCCAATGTTTGTAAATTGGGGGGAGGGTACAATAAATGACTAGAATGACCTAGCCTAACCTAACCCTGCAGCATTAGTAACCGTTCAGGTGGAGCCTCTATGCTTTTGTGGTCCTGAAGCATGGATGACGGCAAGAGGCATCAAAAACACAAAAAAACATCATTTGAATGAAGTTCTGTGAGATGTAGATATTGAAAAGAAGCTAAAAGTAAGAAGACACCACAATCATTGTAGAAACTGGTGTATTTGGTCAAAGAAGTGTTTTCTCCTTTCATCTAAAGCCTTTAAATTGTTCCCTTGCAAAGCAGCTGGATTCTCACCACATCAAGTCAAGTGAACATCACAGGGTCACATATCACATCACAACCATCTGGCTTGAAGTAAACGGTGTCTTATAAGCATCTGCAGTCATGCCGTGATGGAAAATATATTTTTGCTTTTCTCCCAACTGGTAGGAGTTCTGATTGACAAATGGTTTGTCCAATCAAATGCCAAGCATTTCAGTAACAGCATCTGAGATGGTTCTATTTAAGCAAACCATCTGCTGTGTCAAATTATATAAAGACCGTCACATTGGCATTCAATTAGAAATCATTTGAGTCAAAACAACAGTTTACCACCACATTGAAATGACCAGCAGCCTGGTTGAATCACAACCAAATCAAATAGGAAAAAAGAGCGGACTGAGTGGGTTTAGCCTTGCATACAGCCCGAGCACACGTGCCCACCACATTCACACTCACGCTCACATCGGCACATTTGAGGCTCTTTAAACAAGCGGAAAAGTACTGCAGACAACCACGCAGCACCCACACAGTCGGTTTTCAAGGAGTCATTTTATAATCCACTTCAGGTTATAGCGCAGAGGCCTCGGCTCCCCGTGAGTCCCCTCTCCTACAGCCTTCTCCGTGGTGTGTACAGCTTCTGTTGCCCTCCCTCCACCCAGCTCATCCACATTTTGTGTTCTCCTCCTCCATGCAGAATGTATTGCAATTCATTTTTTAACTTTGTACAGGAACAGGCAAGAATTAGTATTCTCATAGGATTCTGGCTGTTGCCTAGCAACTCCAGTGCAATGTGGTCTACCTATTGCTAAGTGAGTTGTTTCTGGATTTACTCCGTGCTATAGAATGTGCTTCATTCCGACTGTCAAATAATAAATATCTGTTCTAGTTAGTGGGAACCTACCTATTCGATCAAACAAACATGTTTATTTAGTGCAATAGAATGTGACGAGCCATGGTTCAAACATTAGGATAGAAGAGGACAGGAGACCTCTGGGAGGGACAGATGAGGAAAAAGAAAAAGAGGAGGCGAGTGGGAGTGGGAGAGGGGAGCACACAGGAAAAAAATCCATACACAGAAAGTCTGGATGGGACTCAGTAAAGCTGTCAGAGCGACCATGGAGGTAACTGACTGCACATTCTTAATAAATATCTCACAAATAAAAATACATTTCAGAAACAGACTATAGCATGTGTTTGAAGGATATATCCAGGATGTCAAACTAATTCAGCTGCCGTGTTAAAAATCTAAAGATAGAAACTAACACATCACCTGGCATATACATGGGAGTGCTAACATAGTTAATCAGGTGCTAACATACTCTGCTAAAGCTCTACAGGTTTTAACTTTGGAAGGTCAGGCTTCAGAAACAATGTAACCATTCAAATTAAAACAATTTTCCCTCAGCTCAACCACATGGTGGAGTTGGCAGAATGAGGTCATTTTGGTCAATCTTCAAAAATTCCAAAACCCTCCTTACAAATTAAGCCCTTTATTTATGCAATGAAATATGATCTGGGTGCACATAATGATAAAAACAGGCAAGCCATAACTGCTGATGTAAACGTGCTCCATCATTAAAGGTTTTCTGGTACAAAAGCTGTGTCGGATTATGTCATTTAGTTGACGCTTTTATCCAAAGCGACTTACAATAAGTGATGCTGTACGGATGCTGAGGGAGCTCTCCGGTCGGAGGTCATCCTGGTTACTCATTCTGCGAGGAGAGTCTGCTGGGTTCAAGGACCCCAAACCAGACAGGGGCTTCAGTACCGAGCATAAAGTCACTCGGATCACCTTTTAAACGTATGAAAGAATCTGTTTACATTATTCTTTCATGCAATAACATCAAGCTGTGCAATAGTAATTGTGACAGGAGGAGGAGAAGTTATTGTTACCTACAACATCATCATCTGTGTAGTGAACAGCTACACACTGTATAAATACTGATAACATATCGCTTCATCAAATATGGAGGAAGAAATTGATCATTTGACATGGGGAGTAACTTTGTGGAGAATAGAATCCAGTATAGAAGTGTATGTAAGTGTATGTAAAACTGAAACTGGTTAAATTACATTGTATCTGTGAATTGGGACGAATCCTTTCAACTCATAACCACAGTCCAGGTGGCTGCTATAGCCAGTAAGAGTAATTTTATCTCAAGCCTCTCAAGAGAGCCAAGCTTCCTTGTCCCAGAGGCCTGAGAACGTCAGTGACTGGGAGCTAATTAAAGCTGCATATGGTTGCCAAGCAACTGAATCAAATTTTCTTTTTAGAAACTGCAGACAGTTTGGCCATTTGTTTTTCACATGTGTCCCTCCAGGGCGCTCCATCAAGTCACTCCACACACACACACACACACACATTCACACAGCAGCAACAAAACAGACCACCGGGCAGACGGTCCTTCATGTAAACAAAAACAGTTGAGCTGCGTTCCAGTTTCACTAAACGGTAACCACTACTGTTGCTATTCATCTGCCTTCATACGAGGCTTCATGTCCACAAAGACTATCTCAGTGTGCGTTTCTCCAGCCTGTGCACCTACACCAAAAGCCACATTAACAGCGCAGAAAAATGGCTTCCACATTTGAAGTTGGCCGTAGCAGGTGTGGTGGTCACACATAGTTTTTATTATTATTTAGGATTCATGTTTGAAAGTTAAGAAAATGTACATTTTGCAGAATATGAGACCTTAAATATTAAAGTTTGCATTCTTGGACAGCTTGCTTATGATGTTGGTATAGACATTAACATTCCCCTGAGGACAAGTTGCAAAGACCATGGTAATCGTTTTTCCTTTTCATGTCGGGCCATCTACAAAGACTTGATGAAAAATGACCTTCCCATCAGCCACAGGGGCACTTTTTGTTTAGTGATATTTAGCAAATATTAGCATACATGAACACTGAGCTGCAGCAAATAAAAGTCAGCATGTTATTGTCTTGGGTGCCATTAGCATCATGTCGTTAGAATTTAGCTCAAAACATCACTCAGCAGCTTCACAGAGTCGCCACCGAGGCTCTTACGCCTGATTTATACTGTTACGACTGTGCGTTATGTGCGACCGACTCCCACGCCTGGAATACAAAGTACAGCAGATGGCAATAGGATTACATCTCTGTTTTATTCAGAACCGCAGTGATCAAGGTTGGAATCAATAGTTCTATGTAAGTGTGGCCCACAGAGCTCCATGGCTGGTACCCGTATATATGCACTTCAGGTGGATCCAGTAAACAGATACGTCTCACATCCTTGCGTTAGTCGTATTGACAGACTTTGGACTAATGGGGTCAATGGCACAGGAATAAGGCTTCGGTTAAACAATACTTGATAATACGATGAATCCATCTTCAGTCATTCAAGTATTACGAATTTCATTAGAAATACAGTTGTTGACAAGAGATACACAATTTAAATTTGACAACCTCTTTAATGTGGAATGATTGAAAAAGCAACACAGTAAAGTGACCAATTTTGAAATGATTTGAATGTAAATAATAACTGTATAGTCAAATCTAATTCTAGCAATAGAAAAATACAGTAATGTGTCTCGAACAATAGTCTATGAATACATCTGAAAGTAATTGCATTTGTCTGAAAGTCCATCCCATTGTTTCAGGGGTTGTATGCAGTCCAGCACAGAGTGGAGCTCAGGAGTGCTGGATTTGAATTATTGAGCGGTCACCTGGCTTAAGCCCCTGTGCCAGTTTGCTGTGCAAGCAACACCTTGAAGACGAACAGCACCCCGCACATATGCAAGCACACGCACGCACGCACGCACGCACGCGCACGCACGCACGCACGATGCACTGGTACCGAGATGCACACGCATACAGGCACATACACAAATATAAAAGATGAAATCGTTGAATAATTAGAACACTGCAGCAGCCAGGAGGCCTCTCGGCACACAAGGAGGACAGAAATACGATCAGGCCCATTTTCGAAGGAGGAAGACACGGGGATGTCGGGAAGTGGTGGTGGTGGGGGGGGGGGGGGGGCGATGATGGCTTGGGGGAAATGAGAAAAGCCATCGGTGAGAACAGTTCGGACGGACGGATGGACGTGCGATGTGAAGATGAGCGCCGTGGGGGGGCGATGACACAGAAGACAATCCTACCGATCTGGACGCTCGGAGATCCGCAAAGCGCCTCGCTCCACAAGAGTGTCACCACGAACAGCAGCTCCATGGTGGTGTACCTCCTCCCGCGACGCCACATCAGCCTACGGCAGCGGGGGGGGGGGGGGGGGGAGGGTAGGAGGGGGGCGGGGGCCGGGGGGGGGGGGTTCCTACCAGAACATCACCTTCATCCCACCCGATGCGAGCTCATGGCGTCCTGTCCTCTCTACTAAGATGCGCGTGCCGCTGCTGCTGGAGGATCGCACAGGAATGCCGATGAGACACGAAGAAGGACCGAGCGCAGCCGAGAGCGTGACGTAGGACAAGGGTTGGGAGAGCAGCTGATGGGGCCGGAGCAGTGGCGCGCCCCCTAGGGGCGGAGCTTGTGTTCCTTCAAAAAAACATCAAGAATTTTGTCTTTGAGTAAAATGTGTGTAGATTGTGTTTGTGCATAACCCAAGTGGATGACATTGCTGTGGAGATTTTAGAATTCTGTATTTTCTGTATGGTTTTTTGTAATTGTGTGAATTAATTATTTTGAATAATAATGCTCGTATTGCATCGGTAAATCATGGCACAGGTTGTTCCTTTTTTTTATAATCCAAAATTATAAAAGGACTAGACAGGTTGTTCAGATGGAAAATAATGTGTTGATTTATTTCATATTTGAAAATTAAAAACAGAACAAAAAATAAAGGTAAGGATTTTAAGCACAACTTCAGATTTTGGAATATTTCAAGTTTATCTCCAGACAGAGATACGTTTTTTCATCCTGATGATTAATCCTTAGCTCTGGAGGTGATTTATCAATTTAAAGAAAATTGCGCAAAATAAAAAATCTCTTGATCATTCTCTAAATAATGCATATTGAGTCATAATATAAAAGAAAGAGTGTAAAATAAATTTCCCTCGGGAAAGATAAATTACAGATTTGGTCCTGAACAACTAGAATACAGGGAGGCATAAATGAACATTTATGAGATAGAAACTGTATTATTTTGCAATATATCACATAGGCCTTTTTTCAGCTTTTTTCGCTCAAAGAAGACAACTCATCAAAGAATCAGCCACTGAAAAAACTATTGCAGCAAATGTACATTTAGTTAACATGTTTTGCAATTAGTTTTTCCATTCAAATGTAATATCAAGGGTTAATCAACAGATGTCCCCGCAGTGTCATAAATAATTATGAGCAACAAACAATTTTCAGGATATTTTTAAATTTCAAATCCAGAACATTCCACACCTGCAGACTTAAAAGAACAATTTGAGTATTTTGAAGTGGGGTATAAGGAGGTTTCTGGCTTTGGAGATATTGATCTACTAGTATAATTGTACAGCCAATTAAAATATTGGCTTGCGGCGGTATCCTGTATAATTTAATATGTTAAGTGATAATTAGGGTACTTATAAAGCCAAAGGCGGATGTAATCTTATAGTTGTTTCAGCAATTTTTTAAAATAGGCCATAGGATACTTTAGGTTTGCTCATTGTGTCTCTGCTGAAGGGATTAGCAGTTTAGTAGTCCCAATATTTAGTAAGCCAAAAATGCAAAGATGTGATGCAGTGGCATTTTCCAGTATGCAAACCAGCAAGTTTTTTGTATGTCTTAATGGAATGTGTTTTGAATCCAACACTACATACAGCGTCAATATGAACTAAAAGAAAAAAGAAAACGTTTTTTATTTGTGCGAGCTGTTACATATTAAAAAGAAAATCTATTTGACTCCTCACACATTTAGCTCTACCTGAAGCTCTGCCTTCATTGTCTTTATCCAAAGTTGATTCATGACATGTTGCTTCGAAGCAAACTGATAGACACAAATCCTATGTCCTTGTTCCTCAGTCCTGTGGAGGAAAAGGAGATACTGGACATTGTTAAAAGGTGTAAAAATAAGACCTCAACAGATTACCATGACATGGACATGAAAACTTTAAAAACTGTTATTGAAAGTAACTGTAACTGTAACTTATCGTTGCAAACTGTACAATTTCCGGATAGTATGAAAGTGGCAAAAGTAATTCCTCTGTTCAAAGCAGGAGATAAACATCTCTTTACAAACTATAGGCCTGTTTCCCTTTTTCCGCAATTCTCTAAAATCTTAGAAAAGGTTTTTAACTCTAGACTTGACAGCTTTATCGAAAGGTGTAATTTAATCTCGGACAATCAGTTTGGTTTTAGGAACAATCACTCAACCTCACACGCGCTCTTTGATATAACTGAAGAAATAACTAATGCTGTAGATAACAAGAAATGTGCAATAGGGTTATTTATTGACCTGAGCAAAGCATTTGATACAATAAAATATGATATATTAATTAATAAACTAGAACATTATGGAATTAGGGGGGTAGCTCTACAGTGGGTTACCAGTTACTTAAAAAATAGAAAACAATGTGTGAAAATTGGTGGTTATCAGTCGAGTTGTCGACAAATTGTCTGTGGTTTACCTCAAGGTTCTATTCTGGGCCCGAAATTGTTTAATATGTACATTAACGATATTTGTAAAACGTCTGAAGTACTTAAATTTATCTTGTTTGCTGACGATACAAATATTTTTGCATCAGGAGACGACTTACAGCAGCGGTGTCGGATTGTTAACTGGGAACTCAAAAGTGTCAACAAGTGGTTCAAACTAAATAAATTATCTCTAAATCTGAGTAAAAGCAAAATGATGATATTTGGCAACTGTAATTCCAATGCTCAGGAAGCAATTCAGATAGAGGGTGCTGTCATCGAGCAAGTGCAGGAAATCAAATTCCTTGGTGTGATTATTGATGACAGAATTACTTGGAAATCTCACATTAAATATATATCTACGAAAATTTCTAGAAGCATTTCAGTAATAGCAAAAGCAAAGCACATTTTAAACATCAAAGCTCTACATACCTTATATTGTTCTCTGATTTTGCCCTACTTATATTATTGTACTGTGGTTTGGGGTAGTACTTATAAAAACACAGTTAAACCAATAGTATTGTTGCAAAAAAGAGCTATCCGAGTAATTCATAAAGTTGGGTTTTTGGACCACACAAACTCATTATTTTTAAATTCAAAGATCCTGAAGTTTTGTGACATTGTTGACTTCCAAACTGTACAGATGTTATTCAAAGCAAGGTATAAATTGTTACCAAACCAAATACAAAGAAGGTTCCAAGAACGTACTGGCTGTTATGAATTACGTGATGAATTAAACTTTAGGATTCAGAAACATAGCACAACTTTGAAAAATTTCAGTCCAACAGTTAATGGTGTACAATTGTGGAATAAACTGGAGATGGAGTTGAAACGATGTCCAAACATCAACCTGTTCAAAGTTAAATACAAACCAAAGACTTTTGAAATATACAGACAAGAAGAAATGTGTTGCCACTAGGGGGAGCATGAATGAATGCTTGAAATGTAGCTGTTTGAAATGCTCAGAAATGTTCTTTTTTATTTTTTACTTTTTGTTTGTTTGATTTTATTATTGTTACTTAATTTATTTTATTGTACTTGGGGGTGGGCTCTCATAAGCTTTTGCTTCAGTCCACTCCTTTTGAGCACCATGTGTACTGCTCAAATAAATAAACAAATACAAATACAAAATATGTTAACTTCAGTAATTTATAGAAAAATGGTCGAGTCAAAATACGTATTAATTTCATCCCTTTTATCATTCAAATGTATTTTTCAACCAGTGTAGTGTGTAACAATTTAGAAAATCCAAAGAACAGTTGCTGTGTTTCCATTGGTCCAGAAGATGGTAGCAAAGGGACATCAATTTGGTTTCATTCTGAAACCATCTTAGTTTATGGATAAGGAAGGAATAGATTTATTTTAAGATCTGAGAGAGATTGTGGGGGGCTTGAAATGTTGTAAATACGAATAGGACACGCAACAACATGTCACGTTACCATGACGACGTCAAAGAATATTACTTATCATTTTTAAACCCTTTATTGTGTTCCAGACTCTTTCCTCACAAGATGAGAAGTAGTTTAAAATAATTGTTTTACGTTTATCTTTAGCTTAGAGGAGTAAATGTTAGACTAATGCATCCCTCTCTCTATGGCCTCTGCTTCAATTCATTTGATTCCATGCCTCAGTATGTTCAATCTTGAAATATGTAAACCTTTTGAGTAAATGTAATATTTCAGAATGAAAACACGTGTGCCGTCCACTTTGTTTATAATCGTGAGTTATTGATTGGACCATCCCATTTGGCATATGTAAAAGCAGCCCCCACAAGGGAGGTAACCAGTAACCGATTGATTGGCACCAGAGGAAAAGAGAAAAAAAACAGTAATGGCTGTTTCTGTTTCTATTGAGGGGAATATGTGTGTCTGTGACCATCCAACAGATTTTGAGCCATTTCACAAAAAAACAACAAGAAAAAGAAAAAAAAATCCTTTACTAACCCCAGTTATGGGTTAGATGTGTTGCTTAGGAACACATCAAGACAAGACTTTAGGTAGTCGTGAGGGTTAACGGCGCGCCCTCTCTGTCCCAAAGACGCATTAACCCTCCTGTTGTCTTGACCCGACACTGTGTTAAAAACCCCCAAAAATCCCCCTTAACGATATTTTTTTCACTTGAAATTTTATGACTTTGCCTAGATTGGCCCCAATAGTAGAAAAAGTGAAATGTTGCTTTTATTCACATTTCCATGTAAGCTGTACAAAAAAATGTACAAAGGTGGTCTTCGGGTCAAAATGACCCATGAGGCAAATAGAGTTGAAATCAAGGTCACAGAGTTTTTCAAACACCACAGAATGTTACAATGTTTTAGTTGTGTCTCAGATCAATCAGTTCCAGAAGTAAACAACACAATATATCTTTTGGGATTTCTTCCCAAATATGGGATCAAGTCATGGGTGGCTTGCAATGCCAAATCAAGCTATGCTTGGAAAATGCAAGTTTATACCGGGAAGCTGACCAGTGGATGCCCAGAGAAGAACCAGGGGATGCGAGTTGTGCTTGATGTGACAGAGGGACTGAGGGGTCACAATGTGACATGTGACAATTTCTTCACCTCTTATGAACTTGGACAGCAGCTCCTGAAGATGAAGATCACCAAGGTTGGTACAGTTCGAAAGAACAAGCCTTCACTCCCACCTGCACTGCTTGCATCAAAGGAGAGAGAGGTCTTCTCATCGAAGTTTGCCTTCACTCCCACCACTGCTCTTGTTTCTCACCTCCCAAAGAAAAACAAGAATGTAGTTCTTCTGAGCACACTGCACACAGACGGTGACATTAGCGATCGTGAAGACAGGAAGCCAGTCATCATCCTAGACTATAACCGGAACAAAGGAGGTGTGGACAACCTAGATAAGGGGATTGGAACATACAGCTGCAGAAGGATGACTGCCCGCTGGCCCCTGGTCATCTTCCACAACATCATTGATGTTTCCTCCTACAATGCCTTTGTGATTTGGAGAGAGATCAACCCGACCTGGATGTCTCGTAAGCAGAACAAGAGGAGGGTGTTCCTGGAGCAGGTAGGAAAGGCACTTGTGACTCCACTGATTGAAAGAAGGAAGCACGTCCCCCGCACAGAAGCCTCAGCCGCAGTGGTAAAAGCTATTCAGAGTGCAGGAACTCCTGATCAACCTGAGGATCCAGCTACCACAGCCACTTCCCCAGCTAAGGCAAGTAAGAGGAAGAGATGTCAGTTCTGCCCTCAAAAGAAAGACTGTAAAACACATACGGTGTGCTGCAGGTGTAAGAAATACACTCACCGGCCACTTTATTAGGTACACCTGTCCAACTGCTCGTTAACACTTAATTTCTAAGCAGCCAATCACATGGCGGCAACTCAGTGCATTTAGGCATGTAGACATTGTCAAGACAATCTCCTGCAGTTCAAACCGAGCATCAGTATGGGGAAGAAAGGTGATTTGAGTGACTTTGAACGTGGCATGATTGTTGGTGCCAGAAGGGCTGGTCTGAGTATTTCAGAAACTGCTAATCTACTGGGATTTTCACGCACAACCATCTCTAGGGTTTACAGAGAATGGTCCGAAAAAGAAAAAACATCCAGTGAGCGGCAGTTCTGTGGGCGGAAATGCCTTGTTGATGCCAGAGGTCAGAGGAGAATGGCCAGACTGGTTCGAGCTGATAGAAGGGCAACAGTGACTCAAATAACCACCCGTTACAACCAAGGTGGGCATAAGAGCATCTCTGAACGCACAGTACGTCCAACTTTGAGGCAGATGGGCTACAGCAGCAGAAGACCACACCGGGTGCCACTACTTTCAGCTAAGAACAGGAAACTGAGGCTACAATTTGCACAAGCTCATCGAAATTGGACAATAGAAGATTGGAAAAACGTTGCCTGGTCTGATGAGTCTCAATTTCTGCTGCGACATTCGGATGGTAGGGTCAGAATTTGGCGTCTACAACATGAAAGCATGGATCCATCCTGCCTTGTATCAACGGTTCAGGCTGGTGGTGGTGGTGTCATGGTGTGGGGAATATTTTCTTGGCACTCTTTGGGCCCCTTGGTACCAATTGAGCATCGTTGCAACGCCACAGCCTACCTGAGTATTGTTGCTGACCATGTCCATCCCTTTATGACCACAATGTACCCAACTTCTGATGGCTACTTTCAGCAGGATAATGCGCCATGTCATAAAGCTGGAATCATCTCAGACTGGTTTCTTGAACATGACAATGAGTTCGCTGTACTCAAATGGCCTCCACAATCACCAGATCTCAATCCAATAGAGCATCTTTGGGATGTGGTGGAACGGGAGATTCGCATCATGGATGTGCAGCCGACAAATCTGCGGCAACTGTGTGATGCCATCATGTCAATATGGACCAAACTCCCTGAGGAATGCTTCCAGCACCTTGTTGAATCTATGCCACGAAGAATTGAGGCAGTTCTGAAGGCAAAAGGGGGTCTAACCCGTTACTAGCATGGGGTACCTAATAAAGTGGCCGGTGAGTATATCTGCAAAGGCTGTGCACTTGCATACTGCCCTACATGTGCCAATTAGTTGAATGGGTTATGTTATTTTTCATGTTTGTATTGTTCATTGTGGTACATTTTTTCAGACTTGTTCTTAAATTGTTCACGAGAAAAAATGAGAAACTGAGTCATTGGATGAATAAAAACTCCTTTTTCTACAGTTTTTTCTTTTCTTAACACATTTTGTGGTGAATGACAAGTTGTTTCTTCAAGCAAGTTGAAATTTGGTGTTTAAAATTAAATTAAGCTGCTTATATGAGAGGTTTAGTGAAGACGGGTCATTTTGACCCGGAGGACACGGGGTGTATACAGAAAATGAGGACAACAGGAGGGTTAAACATGTCAAGTTCATGGTGTTGCTTGAAGAAGCCGCATATATCAAGATGCAGTTAATTGTGTTAATTTGTCTCAAATTGTATGGCAAAGCAGCCCATATTTTTTTTTAGATATTTCCGTCTTGAAGACACTGACTCAGGGGATTAGCCTTTTCTTTCTATACAATCTATTTTAATGTAAGCTAATTTGATTAAAATATATTTAATCTTCTCAATCACATTTCAAAGTTATATAAGAACTAGATGTTTTTTATTCAAAATATGCTCATGAGTGTTAACTTTTCCTTTTAGAGAAGAAACATTTAGGGGGAATATCAAGAAGACGTTTATCAAGTCTGAATTCAAGGATCAAAAGTGCAGCTGCTTAATCAAGCTGGGCAGCCTTGATGTTGTGAGGGAACTACATGCTGCTCCATATGGTACCGTGATCAAAATGTAATCACACCACTTTGAAGCATACATTTTGCCCATCGCTTCCACACAGCAGCTCCAAACACATAACAGCCCAAAAATCCACTAGAAGTTAATGTGTTTCTCTAGCAGATATTGATCTGGTGTGGCCCACGTGCTGGACCTTGAGCCCCAGGGTGACTTGTTACTTTTCACCTCTTGCATGCTGGGAAAAGAACCCTTGTCCCCAAGCAAAGCAAGTGGATAAAACAAACAGATTGATGGAATATGTGCGTGATGAAGCATATAATACTTTTTGTAAAAGAAATGTCTCTATCTCTTCCAGGGTTAGGAATGATAAAATTCTTCTTCAGACGTTTGGGTCGAGCAATCCAAAGAGGAGTATTAAGAAACTAAAGTTCATCATCAAAGAAGTTTTACTTTTTATTTTGCTGTAACATTTGTTTTACAAATTAGAATAAACTAGTTGCATGCTGATGGTTTGAATGATATCATCGACGAAGAGGGTTTTTGTCCCGACTCCAGAGAGGTTTTGCTCCTCTGACTCTGTCTCTCAGCCTCAGACTCATTTTCTAGATATGTACTAAATACACACAGGTTCCCAGGCTTCACTTGTTAACTTCAGATATCATCAGATATCAGCATCCTGTCCGTAGTATTTCGTCTGTAGTTTTGTTTGCAAACTTTTACATCTGTTCAAATAAAGCATTTTTTGAAGACACCCAGCTTGAACCAATTCAATTCAATGTCTATTTATTCCATTGCAAAGGTCTCCTATGGTAACACACACTCACAATTCTGTTTATTTGACATTCTGTTTACTGTTAAGAATGACAAGGGTCCTCCTAACTCTTTTTTGGGAATAACTGTTTTTACAGAACAAACATGAGGTCTGATGATTGTATACAGCAGCGAATGTAATCACGGGAAATATATACTGTTAATCCTTTTCACAAAAAATTAGCTGATAATTATATACGTCATCATATGTAATTGGAAAAATTATATATGTTGTTCTCCTGATGAGCCCATTAGTAACTGAACCTCCACTCTGTGACTGAGTCACGGCTCTGTGACTCACACTCTGGAGGAGTAAGCCCACTGTGTAAAAGCGTCTGAAGAGCAAAGATATTAACATGTCTTTTTACACATTTATTCTCCCCATCACTGAAAAAATAAATCACTATTTGTAAAGGGTAGGTTATTGAAATTAAATCTGAGACTTTATAAATGAGTATTTTGGTGTAGGAAACAGGCTGAATTTGGATTCCTTTGCAACATGATATCAGGATTGTTGGAAGAAGTAGATCATTTATTTAAGTAATACAACAATCAATGTTTCAAGAAAACTAGTCATTAAAGTCTGGACTGGAAAACCAATTAAACAGCAAAGGGTATTTGGTTCACCACAGTTGTCTCCCCTTTCAAAAACACTGATTTCCCCTGAAGGGAAGTTTTGATTAGATCATTTTTATTATGGGGACTAAACCTGAATTCTACATATTGAATCACATTTGACATTGTTCAAAATTTCGATCTCATATAAAGAAAGACCTTAAATAGCACCATAGGCTCTTTTAGAAGCGCTTGTGAAAGTTCTCATTGGGATGAATAGCCCAGTTCGGGTTAATGTATATTGAATCATTATTTTGTTATGCTTTGTGGTTACCTATGTTTAATATTGCAGCTGGTAATGGGATGTATTTCTTTTTTGTACACATTCTATTTCATATGCTGCCAGTAATTCCCCCTGGATCAATTAGGTCTTAATGTTATTTTATGTTTTATTAATACAGCAGGAGAGTAATCTTGCCATTTTGTACTGTTTCCAGGAAAAGGATCTGTATTTGTGTGCAAAAGGGGGTTCATGTCCTGTCTGTGGTCATGTGATTGTGCGGTTTGCAGGAAATGGCTTTGCTTTGGAGATCTAACAATAACTTTGGAGACGTTGTCCGTGAGGTTCAAACTTGTGGAGTAAGTTGCATCAGATTTGACTGGTCTATTGATTATCTTTGAAATGTCTACCTCTGAAGGATTTGGCCAAGAAAAAGAGCTTAAAGGAGGATCAACAATGCCTTAAAAACAAAGTCCCTTTATAGAGCATCAGCTTAATCCAAGTAATCCACTATGCAGCCCCATGAGCCCCCTATTTGTCCTCACCTTACTGTGCAACTGGAATTCACAGAACCGATTTAATTTCCCCTCGTTTTTAATTAACTACCAGACAATTATGCAGACAGCAGTATAAATGTAATTACGTGGTTCAATTTATTTCTGTGAAACTACAGGGTGATACAGCGGGAAGAAACCTCAAGTTGACATTTTGTACCTGGCTTTCAAAAAAATAAAATGAATAAATTAAAATAAATGAACTGCTTTGCTGTGTTTGAATGTAAATATCTCACTAGGTTGGTACGATGTCCATAGAGGAAGTGGACACTAGCAAAAGAATGTGTGATCACATGTTGGCATTCATTTGCAATGCGGGAGGGTTTTGGCTCAGATTCACCTGGTGCATTACTGATTAAATGTTAAACCGATTATCCTCCATTCCCCCTTCAAAGTAAATGACTCTACAAAAATACCTCATCACATTCACAGGTTTTCTATATTTTGAGGGTGATTGTGCCTGTGAAGTGAGGGATCTGAAGGTTTGAAATACCTTTCATGGTGCTTTAATTGGATCAATTACAACAGTTTTCTGATCACATGCTACTTCCGGCAAGATTAGATAATACGCGCGCGCCCGTTTGGGTAAACACTATGGCAAAGGAGTGGTTATGTTTAGACACTGAACGGTTTGGTTAAGTTTAGAGAAACATTATGTTCTGGGTTAAATAACTACAAAGGAAAGCATTGTTGTGCTTTCTCATGGAAAGACAACCTTCGCTGCCATGGTTACAGTGATGAACACTCAAAAAATAGGGACTGACTGATGGGTTATGTGAAAAAACTAACAGCATTTTCCCGCTAAAATCTGATGTTTGGTGAACTTCGTCCCTGTGTTGCTTCTGCCTTCGCTGCAGTCATAAGTAACCATGGCATTGTTCCTTAGACGAGTGGTGTTATGGTACAATAAATGCTACCACTTTGTAAGAGCTGCAATAATCGTTTTATATTACTGTGTCACTTAAAACAATAACATAAGAGAAAAAAAGAAGTATGACAAACCCAAAGATTAGCAACTACAGGTTTTCCCTTTCAATCAGCAGAATGTATGTTTTCAGCTGGTAGACGTACAGTAGATGTTTGTTTACTCAGCTGCCATAACAACTCTAGGTTTGTTCATTTAATGTTGACAGCTTATAGTATTACAACCAATTAAAGAGTGAGCACTAAAGTACTGGCAGTCTGAGAAAAGGTTATTATCATAATGGTTCTTGTAAGGCCCCTAAGTGCTAAGGGGTGAACATCTTCACCACCTACAAGCCCCCAAGAGCTAAGTGGTAAACATCTTAGTAGTAACAGTAAATTGACTATGTGAACCAAAAATAGCATAATCCTCAGAGTGTCCTCACTTGCTAATGTAGATCCTTTAGGTCCTTAAAAAAACGGCAAACCATAGCCACAGGTTTCCAGCACTTCATTTCAATCAGCAGCTTTTGTACAGCGTCTCGCTACAGGAGGAGGGAGGTACAGCTAATGATGGCGACTCTTCACGGTTGTAGACTGCAAAACAAATGTGTCAATGTATTGTGTTGTCCTACAATAGCAAATCCAAATCTCCAAATATTAAAATGCACATTTAGTTACTGACAAGTTGAAGAGGAGACAAACCTCACCTGTCACCTGTTGAACAGCAGAAGCAGTATTTTGCCCAATTCACAATCCAAACGTGTACAAAGAGACATCATCAGGCTGCCCCTTGACTGACTATAAACAGAAATGTCAACTCCATTCTGTGGAGTGGGTGTACCCAGGCAAGGTCGTCAGAGCTATCCATGAAAATCCATCTGGATGAGATGAAGGTGAAGGAAAGGGTCAGGGTCTCTTTCATTTGAAGCTTGAATCTGCAATCAGACAATGATTTACTGTGGTTGTCTGTTAATATATCTGTATTTTGGAACAATGGAAACATCCAGAAGTAGAAAAAATCCTTTTCAAAACGCTGGGGAACATTCAGCACATTCAGCACTCCTCTAAGCGGTGATGTCAATAAGGGGTCAATACTGAAAAAATGATCTGAGAAATTCATCTTGGAGTCTACACTCCCCGGCCACTTTATTAGGTACCCCATGCTAGTAACGGGTTGGACCCCCTTTTGCCTTCAGAACTGCCTCAATTCTTTGTGGCATAGATTCAACAAGGTGCTGGAAGCATTCCTCAGGGAGTTTGGTCCATATTGACATGATGGCATCACACAGTTGCCGCAGATTTGTCGGCTGCACATCCATGATGCGAATCTCCCGTTCCACCACATCCCAAAGATGCTCTATTGGATTGAGATCTGGTGATTGTGGAGGCCATTTGAGTACAACGAACTCATTGTCATGTTCAAGAAACCAGTCTGAGATGATTCCAGCTTTATGACATGGCGCATTATCCTGCTGAAAGTAGCCATCAGAAGTTGGGTACATTGTGGTCATAAAGGGATGGACATGGTCAGCAACAATACTCAGGTAGTCTGTGGCGTTGCAACGATGCTCAATTGGTACCAAGGGGCCCAAAGAGTGCCAAGAAAATATTCCCCACACCATGACACCACCACCACCACCAGCCTGAACCGTTGATACAAGGCAGGATGGATCCATGCTTTCATGTTGTAGACGCCGAATTCTGACCCTACCATCCGAATGTCGCAGCAGAAATCGAGACTCATCAGACCAGGCAACGTTTTTCCAATCTTCTATTGTCCAATTTCGATGAGCTTGTGCAAATTGTAGCCTCAGTTTCCTGTTCTTAGCTGAAAGGAGTGGCACCCGGTGTGGTCTTCTGCTGCTGTAGCCCATCTGCCTCAAAGTTGGAGGTACTGTGCGTTCAGAGATGCTCTTATGCCCACCTTGGTTGTAACGGGTGGTTATTTGAGTCACTGTTGCCCTTCTATCAGCTCGAACCAGTCTGGCCATTCTCCTCTGACCTCTGGCGTCAACAAGGCATTTCCGCCCACAGAACTGCCGCTCACTGGATGTTTTTTCTTTTTCGGACCATTCTCTGTAAACCCTAGAGATGGTTGTGCGTGAAAATCCCAGTAGATTAGCAGTTTCTGAAATACTCAGACCAGCCCTTCTGGCACCAACAATCATGCCACGTTCAAAGTCACTCAAATCACCTTTCTTCCCCATACTGATGCTCGGTTTGAACTGCAGGAGATTGTCTTGACAATGTCTACATGCCTAAATGCACTGAGTTGCCGCCATGTGATTGGCTGCTTAGAAATTAAGTGTTAACGAGCAGTTGGACAGGTGTACCTAATAAAGTGGCCGGTGAGTGTATATCTGATCCATAAAGTGAGAGTATTCACACTATTTACCTCAAATTCACTGGACTGAACTAATGTATCATTTTCATGTACTTTTTCTCTACTCAAGTGTTTGAATTCCATTCTGATTTCTACCTTCTATCTCAGGGTGAAATACTTTTTACTTCACAAGGTTTATGTGACCGTTTCAGCTACTACTTATTTTACAGATGAATATAAATAAACAAAACTTGTTAACAACCACAGATCCAACAGTGTACAAGTTCATGTAAATGTATCTCACTTCCACAATCAATGACAATATATATTTTTTCATTTCTAATAATACTTTTGTAGCGTTACTACTACTTAATAAAAGTATGGACATTATTGTTACATTTTCCAGTATCTTTATGAGTAAAGTCTCACCTTTACATTTTTCTTCTAATAGAATAGCTTTTAGTTGAGTTTATACTACATAGCTGTGCTATTATTGGTATTAGTTCCAGAGAGAAAGAAATTCCTCAATATTTCAGCCAGGGGCTTTAATTGAAGACCCATTTTGATCTTACAGGAGCCACAATTAACAGTATTTCCCAAAAACAATGCACCTCGGAAAGACTTACACATTTCCACAACTTCAAGCAATGAACGGCAAGTGATATAATGCTCAACTTTAAATCGTCTCTAATAGCATCAGTGAAGTTCATGTGACCGCTGTCCATCGCACTTTCAAGAACTCGAGGGTCCCACTTTAACACAGTCTTCTACCATCTCAAAGAGGGCGTGATGTGGGCCGCTACGCCGGGACACCTCTCTGGCGGTCTCCCCGCTGCTGCTGCGGAGCCCCGGGGTCAGGTGACGTTGGGAGAGGAGGAGCTCTAACGTGTGAGCAGAGTCCGTTCTGAAGGGGGTGGTGTCGGAGGCGGCCAGGTGGAGCGGCGTGAGTCCACCGTTGGTCTGGGCGTTCAGTGCGGCTCCGTGTTGCAGAAGGAAACTCGCCACAGTGACTCGGCTCCAGCGGCAGGCGCTGTGAAGCGGGGTCCAGCCATCGACGGTGCGAGGGTTGACCTCGGACCCAGCGGCGATCAAAGCAGAAGCCACGTCGACGTGGCCGCTGTATGCCGCGCGATGCAGTGGCGTGTACCCGTCCTCATCACAGCAGTGCACCAGCGAGGGATCAGCGGTTACCAACCTGTGGACTGTTGCAAGCTGGGAAAAAACAAGCGGAAATGCTGAGGGTCAGGAAACTGCAAAGTAGTACTCATGTCTGATCGGAATAAGTACCCATTACCTGGCTGATTCTAGCCCTTTTCCAGACTTACATGTTGGTGACTTTTTACCTCTCGACGCATGAAATAATCCAATTGAATCATTTATTCTGCTTAAACTTGTTCAGTATAACCACATTAGTATTTCCTTCCTTCAGCAGTATGAAGAGCACAGTGAAAAGTACTGCTGAAGCCGAACCATCCCGGCAAAGACGGATGCCTCAACCTTTGTTCAAAGTAGGGTTGGTTGAAGCTTTTTGCAATGTATATTTCCGTTTAAGTTACGCTAATAAACATTTATGTGAAAAATGGACAAACATAACACTCCCTGAGGTAATAAGGTATGCAATTCTCTTGCCAGAAATATTTCCTAGAACTAAGAAATAATGAAAACTTCTGAGGGTATTTTGGGGTTATTTTGGTGGGACATGGATGAGGAGATCTCAACGGACGTATTGACGACACTACAATAACAAGACTTCCTTAAGGGAGGAGGGAAAAAGTTGAGCAGGGATTGAAGTGTTTCTCAAAATAAATCTATTTGCAAATTCGCTGCGCTGGAAATAATCAGACTTACAAAATATACCCCCAGGACTACAAAAGAAAACTCTAGTGTGTTGAAACTCATTACCTGGCAACGGTGTTACATATAAAGAATTATAAAATAAATAGTGACAAGATTAGATTGATAGATTTTTGTCCTCCAAGGAAAGTACTGTGTAATTATCCCAAGGGTGCTTATTTTAGTTCTTAGTAGGTCTAACATTTTATTCAGGGTTCAGAAAATGTGTTTTTTCTCAAATCTTGGCCGTGTGTTTTGCTTTGTGAAGAAAAAAAAACTACTGCAAGGGACAGCAGTGTTCTCTATAATGAAAACAGTGTTTTAAATGTTTGGTTAGGACTAACAAAGTATTCAGATGTAGAGCTAAATGAACTTCTTTGAAAGATTTTTTAAATATCTTTACAAAAAGGCCATGTAGTAAAACAATACAACCCACATCTTCAATAAGATGAATAAAAACAAAAGGATTTTGTAATAATAATAATAAAAGGAGTGAGAATCGTTTACAACATAATCATGTTGAGATTTCCGTGGTTTTTGGTTGAGAGAAATAATTAAAATGTTGGCTTTTTTTGCTTGATCAGATTTTAAATGATTTGGCATTTTTACGTGTAATGATATCTGAAGAGCAGCTGAAAGACTAAACCAGGCCAATTGAAACGACCCTGTAAAAGCGGCACCTAGGGATGATTGTGTTTTCAACCACCTGGGTCTTTCTTATCCTACAATCATTTTTCCAGTAGCGCCAGGTGCCAAAAGTGGTAGGTGGCGATTCCTCCGGTGGTCGGCGGAAGGATCCTTTTTTAGTAGCGTTTGGTTTAGTCCCTCATGCAAATTACATGTAAATGAGTATCTTACGACCATGGATTTGCCCCAAGTGGGTTTTTTTTCTTCAAACTATATTGAGAATGCAGCACAACACAGCGACCTACAAGTAGCGCAGCGTCTTAAATAAAGTGATGTATGTCTTAATGCGAGGCTTTAGAAATCAACACAAAGGGATTCTGTATGTGTTCATGAAGTTTGAAGCGGGTCATTTGGCCAATGTTTTGATACCCGAACGCAGCCAGCGGACAGAGAGCACCAGCGGACCCACTACTTCCCCCCTCCCCCGTCCGGACAAACGGTTTGTCCAACCATCGGCACCTTCCACTGACCACTTTTCGCCCTCCAAACTCCATTTTTCATTCTGTCTCAGCACATCCATCTGGATTGGACTGTTGGTCCAACAAAATATTTTAAAAAAAGATAGAAGACATTGTGCCTTGTTGTGCTCGGAGTAGAATCACCAGCACTACATTGAACATGTTAGTTATTTAATTCAAATTAGCACAACAGACTGGAAAAGCATGGCATCTACTTGTGACTTATTGCTTAGACTTTGCAAAGTTTCTTCAGCAACAATTAAAAAACAATCATGAACATAATACCTCACAGTTTGAAGCCCATTTAGCGGACAAATGCTGTTTACTTTAGTGGTAGTCAGTCTTAATAATTATGGCCTCTAACAAACACATTTAATAGGCTCCAATTGCCTATCATTAAACATAATAGACTGCGATCAACATTTCATTTTTAGTAAAATAATCACATGCGGTTTATGCACACTGCCTTAACTCATAATTGTTTGAAGATATGCTTGTTGTGGTGAGTGAGGGAGGGAGGGGGGGGTTCAGTGGGGGGAGAAACTGTTCATCCTTGCTAACCCCATCCTTCCTTTACAAGGACAAGCGGCCGTCCCCACAATTAAGAAGCTGCGGTCATCAGATGTAGTCATTCTTTAAAAAACAATGAGTAAAAAATGTGCATGTTTTTTTTTCCTCAGTTGAGCGACCTAAGTGATTATTTAACTAATCATTACAGCTTTAAATGGTTATCAGATGTCTATCTACAGAAATGTACTCAAATGGCATAAGACATTATTTTCCACATATTGAAATGTTAATAAAAACAATGCAGCAACAGATTTCTTTATACAGTATAGACACATTTTGGAAGATGACAATTACACGTAATATATAAACCAATAATTTTTCATTGACCTAATTGCATTCCTACGAGCTTGGCCTCCCGATATCCCAAATCAATACCTTTTCTAAATTGAAATAAAGAGTTTCCTTTGCAGAAAAACATTAGCTTTGTCTTCTCTTTTTCAATGAAAAAAAGGTTTGTCAGAAAAAGATCCACATTGTGTCAAAATAAGGTATTGATAGTGTAATGTTTTGAAAATCAGTACTAGTATCTCAAGCGCAGTTAAACCCCTTATTATCACAGGTAAAGGACGAGTCCCGAGAGTGGTGCCAAAAGAAAACATCACTTACGCGGTTGTTTTGCGCCGCCCACAGGATCAGCATCTTTGGTTTGTCTTTGAGAGTTTCTTCTTTCTCCAGGTACCAGTCCTCGCCGTGGTCGCCGTCCTCCTCTTCCACCTCTTCCTCCTCATCCTTGCTTCCGGTCCACAGGCTGCTCGCCCCTCTGGGGATCAGGTGTCCATGTGTTTCCAGGAGCTCAAGCTGGTTAAAATGTTCTGGAAACTCCATCACTTAACGTTGCTGTTATTGACAGAGAATTGAAGACAGAAAGACACAGAGACATCAGACAGACATACGGTCCCGACGGTATGAGAGCATTTGGAAACCGAACAATTTAGAGGAACATTGAAGTTTAGCCGTTTTGTTGAAATTGTCCTTTCTGTTGAATTTCACAACCCCTGGCTAAACATTTTGATGTGCTAATCCATATACTCTATCTAGTGTCTTGTGACCATCAAAAGGGTTTTAATCATCCATTCTGTCCCTAGCACCCTTCGGTTGTCACGTTTTACCTTTATTCTGAATACAAAGACTAACCTCAGTGTCCTTTTAAAATCTAGTCACTCCATGTGTAACTGTACGGCCGTTTGACTGTAGCATTAGCCTTAGCTAGCCTAACGTCAGCCTACGTTTACGTTACTTGGCGTTACTACCGTGAACCGGCAGATGCGTGACGTTATCGAGTGCTGTGACGTGTGGTTATCGTGGAGCCAGACGTGTGGACCAGCACTCGGAAACGTCCCGGTTAACGTTGCATTCAATGCACAGACGCTTCCGACGTTAAGTTACCTTCACGCCGAACACGGGACGGATCATTAAATTGTTGTTATGCTTGTTGTTGTAGCTAACATTAGTTAGCTAAATTAAATTACGTAAATTACCTTACAAGCCACAACTTTGCATGTTACGTTCACATCGTTCAAAGTAACGTTATAATGGTTTGTGTTCGAAACCTATAGAGCAAACCTTTGCATAGCAATTCTCACAGAAATGTAAGCTGGTTTTGTTTAAACTCTCCCAGACGTTAACTTACTCGCGTTGCAGGTTCTTTTTTGACGTCTTCTTTTTCCGACGTTTTCTTCTTCTCTTCTACTTTGTTCGGTAGCGCTTCGCAGTAGGCTCCATGGTGACTTACCGCCACCTTCCGCTCCGGAGTGTGAATCAGGAAGTAACCTTACAATATAAAAGCCCCGCTGCACAGATTCAATGTAACGTTATGTTCTCGTTATAACTCTCATCCAATTTCCTTTTCTGGCGTGCCGTCTAATGGCTAAACGTTTATTTATCCTCTTTTGTGCTGACAATATGTAACACATTTTAGCAAGTTATCAACAACCTGTAATGCACTCATATTTCAAGTCATGAGAAAAACAGTTTTTGTAAATATATCTTTGCTGATTCAATAATGTTCCTGGAGTTATCTTGCTTTGATAATCGATATTGTGATTTCAATTATTTTTCATCATTTCAAAAGCTTTGAAATTGTACATTTTATTTTAAAGGCCATTCTACACTCATCATTCCACCAAGGTAAACCTTTACCAGTAATGATTGCAGTGTATATATATTCTGTATATATTCTGTAATCAATCCCTTCAAATACTTATAAATTCCTTATAGTTGCAATCTTGAAGATCCAAATGAAAGGGTGTTAAGTCATATGTGTTATCAATCCTATGAGCGACTGATTAAGGTATTATTTGGATTAATACGAACTGGTTTGTTATGACTTTCTATTAAATCTGTAAACATGTTGGTACAAAATATTGGCCACTGCCCAAGACTCCAAACAGATCCACTCAATCCATTCATCCATCCATCCATCTTCAAACCACTTATCCTGCACACAGGGTTGTGGGCGGGCTACAGTCTATCCCAGCCAACTGCGGGCGAGAGATCCACCAAATGCAATTCTAAATTAACAAAAACATATTGCTACTCTATAATTATAGTAGTTTATTATTTTGTGATGATATATAAATATCTTTGTATTTAAGGAGGAAGAAAGACCTTTACTTTCTCCACATGCATATCTTATACCATGCACGCCTTTTCCTTCTCCCTGAATTAACATGCTACGTGTACTCTACCATTGATAGTAATATATTCTCTGACTGAATGTTTCAACATTCCCAGATGTCTTTGCGAAGAACAACATCAAAGAAATACCAAATTAAGTATGATCAAGAGGCTCTCTTTTCTTCTCTGTCCCGTTCTTATTGATAAACCTTTGAACTTCAAAACCGTTTTCTTTAAATATGGACAAAAAAGATTTAACAGACATTAGCTGTGTATTCGTATGTTCTTAATGTGCACTGCAAGCTCCACTTTAGTATGAATTGGATAGAAATTACTATTGTCTTGATTCTAGTTGACAATTGTTTTCCATTTATCAGATTGTGTTGTAGGGATCCTTGTGCTTGAAGTCTTTTGACACTCATCACAATCTTTATGTGAACTAGTGCTGGGCGGTATATACCGGTTCAAAGAGTGTCCGGTTCAAACGGTATCGTTCATACCGCCAGTTACGCCATAACAACTGATGTTGTTCGTCAGGCAGGCGGCAGTATTTATTTAATCACGTCAAGGAACAATCAGCGGTCGTGTGTTGAGATTGAGTCATGGTTATAACTTTATAACAATAATAAATAACCAACTACAAACTCTCATGCTGGGTACAGCTCGCAACAAGAAGTAACTCTGTTGCTACTTGAAAACACGGAATAGTGTGATACAGGAGGAACAACGAGAGACCAGAGATGCACCAACACAACTTGTGCCAAAGAGAAGAGCCCTGTCTGTTTGGAGGGTTTTTGTGTTTTGAAAAATCCGACGTAAGGAAAATGATTTATTGCAAAGTCTGTCGAGCCTCTGGTGGCAACACTAGCAGCCACAACAAGCTAACACGCTAACGAGCTGGCCAGTTATGAGCAAGAACATTCCTATTTTATAGTTAACCTGTTGCCAGTCTATTTCACAGAGTCACTTATTTTTGTTTCTAGCAGACCGGATGCCTCGACGCACATTACTGCTTCTCATTGGTTGGGATTATATCCAGGGTTCGAAATGAGGAGGGTCTGTGGGGGTCCCGGACCCCCTACAAGTCATTAGGGACCCTGTATAAGAATTTATTTTTAGATTTTGGCGGGTCCCCGACAAATATTTGTAACATTAAAAATGATTGTGAAAATGATAGGTCTTTAGTGACGTTTTATATTTATAACTATAATGTATTTATTTCCTAGCGCGATTGGGCATCAATCAGGGCAGCTAATAGCATCACAGATTGTTGTTATTGTCTATGGCGCAGACACGTAGGTTATTGTTGAACGCGGCAAAAACGAAGCCTCACAAAAAGTGAAATCCCTCATGAAAATCCTGTAAGTGCTTCGATTATGTTTATATCTCCATAATAAATGCTTATTATAGTAAAATATTTGGAGTTGGTGTTCCTATATCAAAAGTTGCATTAACTAACTTAGATACCCAGTGTAACATAATGATTAGAAGAGTGCTCTTGTCAACATTTCTTGCTGTATCTGAATGAAGCCAAACAACCTGCCAGCTAACAGCAGCACATTCACAAACATATTGCTGAAAATCTACAAAACGCATCACAAATCCATTGCAGCGTTCACGATTGTATAAGTGAGCACTACATTACAACAACGTATGAAAACATGTATTTAAGAAAATATATTTAAAAAAAGATCGGAGCGATTGGGATTCGAACCCCGTGGATCAAAACATCCTATAGTCAACAGGCCCACTGCTCTACACAGTGAGGTATGGAGAGTCACAAATTTTGCTGTGCAGATTTAGTTCATGATTTTAAACCATGAAAAACATCCCAAGACCATTATCCCACCTTCAAAATATGTCAATATAATTTTGTCTGCAGTATATAGTGTAGCAAGGTAGTCTTCAGTATTTTACGGGACCCCCCAAGAGTCCTAAGTCATTTCGAACCCTGATTATATCCAGCACCTTTTAAATCATGTGGAGGAAGTCAGTGAAACAGTTACATCCTGGAAGGTCCATTCTGTAGGTTACGAACCTCATCACATGGGAATTACACACTAGTCCTTGCAATGTGACGTAAAACATGGGATAACCGGTGAAAGCATGGAGATGTAGAAAACAACCACATGAAATGGGAGGATTGTTACTTATTTATTCATCAAATATTTTATTTTGTCTTTGAAGCTATTTTGACACAGAACAGTAAAACAGTATTTGAGATTGTCTTGTGAGGACAGACCATTCAAATAAAGTTTTAAATTCTCAGTTGTAATTCATTTTTTTTACGTGGTCATGGCGACGTGATATGTTACACAATTTCAAGGTGATCAATTTATATAACGCAACGACTCATAGGCAGTGATAGGCCTATCACTGCCTATGGCCTATGGCAGTGATAGGCGCTACGGGCTTCTTTTACAGTCTTCTTAAAAGATTATTTTTCTTTCATCAAATGGTGGCTTTCTTTTCATTTTGGTAGAACAAGTAATGTGTTGCAACAAGCCATGTACAGAGCAAGGAAAGTAGGGGTCTAAAATAAATCCACGTATTAAGACACTCATCATTTGACAAAGTGCAGACAGAGAATGGGGACCATTTTAAATCAGTCAAACAGAAAAAAGCAGTAAAAGAAGACAGGCTCAGGCTCACATCCCTCTGCACACATTAGCAACAACCAAACTAAGTAGTCAACAGCCTGGTATAATATCTGTATCATATTCATGAAACATAGCTATGAACACGGTGACCTTGCAGCGGTTTCGTTCTTATCAATAAGGCTTTTTTTAATAAACAAGCATTTACAACATAAGCAGCTTTGGACCATCTTTCTTACTTGTATTTTGCCTATACAACGCAAACATTGTAGACATTTACCTCCTCCTCTCATGTTCCAGGTGGCCTGGTGGTTTTGGTTGTTTGTCGCAGGTGCTGATTGGAGTGTCGTCAGCTGGATGAGCCACACCTGAGCCGGGGTGGCACGGCCTACATTATCTTCTCCATTTGGCAACACGGGGGAAATAGTCCAGCCTTGCCATAAGTCACTTTACACACTCCTGTATTCGCTACCCGCCAATGAAGAAGAAGAAGGCCACAGGGGGGCTTCTGGTGTCTCTGGCATGAGACCGTTGCTGTGTTGTTGTGTTTTGTGCTCACTGCCTTAGGTCCATACACATCTACACCGCACCACTTATAACTGATACCTCCACCTTACAGTGCTTGATTGCTTTTTGTTAACAATACAGTTATTCCTTCTTAGTAGCTTGCTGGTCTCCCTGCTTTGTTGCAGTCTCTGAGCCAGGCAAAGTTGTACAGAAGTCACAGTAAAATAAACCTTATAGGAATCATCAGAATCAAACATAGAATTTAACCTTTGTACAGTACCGTTGATTAAACCGTAAAAGTTACATGGAGCCCTGCTGGGTCTTATGGAGAGTCGGAGATTTGTTCAAGCTGGTAGGAAACTGGCCTGGCTGACAACAACAAGAATGATGGGTCTAAATCGGAAATCACACCCAATTTCTGTCTTCTCCTCAACTTTATCTTCTTTACAGTGTTCACTTTTGACGGACAAAAAATGGATAAGTTGTCCCAATTTGACTAGAGGGATTCAAGAAGAATGTTGTCAAAATCCCGACTGAGCTGAACCTCTCCTCGGGTTTTGCTTGTTATTTCATTGAACGTGTTGCATTTTATAAGGAAGTGCCTTTGTGTCTCACCATCACCCATTGAACAGTAACCATGGTTGCCGTGTTTTTACTTCCTTTTTAGATTGCCAGCTTTTGGTGCCTGAGGCTGAGATGTCTGCGTTTCATCTCTCTCTCTCTCTCTCTCTCTCTCTCTCCTCTTTAAAATGAGTAGCCTTGCTTAACACAACCTGTTGCTCTCGCTTCTGCTTCTCCACCACAGTGACACCGGGGACGCAGCTTTTCAGATAACACTACAAAATAGAAAAAGTGCTGAAATGAGAGAGGCGTGTGTTTGGCTCTGCGCGCTGCTCTGGATCGGCAGCCCCGCAGCAGCGGGACACAAACTCAACGACTCTTCACTTATGGGAGAGGAGACATTTTCCCTCACGGCTCATTTGCACAACGGGTCGGGGCGGGCCGGTAACCGGACTTCAGGGTTTCTCCTCTTGGACTTCGATGAGGGGATGCTGGAGGACTGGCGCTCTCTGGCCAGCAAGAAGCGTCGCGGCGGGGAGTCGCAGGACGGCGGCGTCAAGGCGCTGCTGGTGGCCGCCTACTCCCTCATCATTGTCATCTCCTTGTTCGGGAACACCCTGGTGTGCCACGTGGTGGTCAAAAACAAGCGCAACTTGTCTGCCACCAGCTTGTTTATTATGAACCTCGCCGTGGCTGATATCTTCATCACTGTCCTCAATACTCCGTTCACTCTGGTAGGAGCACCTTACATCTTAGTACCTGCATGAG